>NC_057390.1:14005156-14305156 GCF_019320065.1 Cervus canadensis | reverse complement strand
TCTTACAAAGAAGCTGCTATTTCTGTAACCAAATAAGCCTTAAAGAAGCAACAAATCAACAAAAAAATCTTTAAGAAAGTAAAACTTCGTATAAGACATAGCACTAGTAAACTAATATTTTATTGTTATTGTTGCTTCTGGAGAGGGAGATACAACCCATACATTTTAGAAAAGATATGTGGAAAAGGCATAGGGAGAAGCACTGCCTATATATTCACCTGTCCTGGGAAACCATCTTTCTAGTCAGGTGCTGTCTACAGGTGTTCCTATTGTTTCAATAAGGAGTGATTTCTTGTTTTTTAAGTTTGAAATTTAGAAGTCTCACTAATTCAAGGACAGGAAATAAGAAAACAATCATAACTGGATTATATAATAGCCAAAACACATTTATGAGGGGAAAATAAGTATCTAAAGAGATTATAACTAATATTGTTTTTACTTGAAATATTATTAGAGACGTTTCTCATTTATGCTCTTGTCTTATATATAAATATATGAAGACTCATTTGTATCTATTTTGTACACCAATATAATTTCATCTGGTTTTTACTACACAAATTTCAGAGGTTATTGTTTGGCTTCATCTCCAACAGGACCCTCCAGTAGCTAAAAATTTCATAATCTGGCAGAAGAACACATTTATTTTTATAATTTGGTAAAAGAACATAGCTAATTTTAAGCATGCATACTGAAAGACGACCATTACCTGGAGTAATACTTTCCCACTGTACACGCTCATGGGATACATGGTGCCAAATGTCATCAGAGCAATGGCAATGGCTGACGCAGTGTCTACAGCAAAATAATTACTAAAAAGAAAAAACAATTCTAAATCTTAAATGTATCCTTCACTAGGCTTCCTACAATTTAATCCACCAAACTTTAATTATCTCAAGCAACAGGACTATTTTACCACAGCTGACCACTACTGCAATGAGAGCATCTCAAAGGAAAAAAGAAAGTTTTCAGAATCCTCTCTTGCCAAAGTTTAAGGGAAAATAACTAATAATTATGTTAATTAGTGTGAAGAGAGATGATGAAGAAAAATATATATTTCCCCACAATGTACTTTTAATCTACTTGTCAAGTGCAAATATGTCGTATATATTTATTTGCTGCAACAAATAAAAACCTTTAACTAGTAATTTCTTTTTTTTTTTGACTAGTAATTTCTGATAAAGACCAATGGAATTCATCTGTGATTCTATCAATTTGCTGTAAACAGTAACTTTCCAATAATTAGTATTAAAAAATTTCAAATTCCCCAGGAATTTCATAAGGTGAGATTCTTAAGAACTTGTGACAGTAAACACTGGGGCTGAATCAGTAGCTCATCAGTAGTTCCCAGGTCTACTAACAAGAGAGACCAAAAACGCCGAAGGTTACAAGCTCATCATGTCCTCTTTTTCACTTTTTCCTGTAAGCTGGGAATAGAAACACGAGTAAAGACATAGTTCCTGCCTTTGAAATGGAAGGAAACACCCATGTGAAAAAGACAAGAAATGACTTTGAGTACAAAGGAGAAGTCCTACAGGGTATCATGGCTGCACAAAGGAGTGGTGAGCCTACAGGGGTAGGATAATCCAGAAAGGCTAAATAAAAAAGAGGTGACATCTGATCTGAAACTTCAAAGATGGCCAAGATGATGGGGGCAAGATATTGTAGACAGTGAAAGCAGAATGTGCAAGGGCATGAAAACCCTAATGCAGTGAAGAAACTATGAACAGTTAAGTATAGGCAGATGGATGGCTAGTAAGGTTGGTAGAGGCTTCATCATACTAACAACTTTTAATTTTGTTAAGTATACAAAGAAGAGGATTTTGAAACAGGAAAATATTATGTCTAGATTTGCAACTTTTAATGATCACTTCAGTAGCAAAATAGCAGGTAACTAAAGATGTGTGAGAAGAAAAATTTTGAGATCAGAAGACTATTCTAATTAGGTCAAGGAAATGATGATGAAGCCCTCAATTTAGGGAACAGAATGGGAAGAAGGGAAAGATAAAAATTAAAAGGAAAGATTAAAGAAGAGTAGGAGACAAGACTATCATTTACAACAGCCAAGACATGGAAACAACCTACATGCTTGTTGACAAATGGATAAAGTAAAAATGTGGCACACAGAAAGTGAAAGTGCAAGTCGCTCAGTCATGTCTGACTCTTTGCGACCCCAAGGACTATACAGTCCACGTAATTCTCCAGGCCAGAATACCGGAGTGGGTAGCCTTTCCCTTCTCCAGGGATCGAACCCAGGTCTCCTGCACTGCAGGTGGATTCTTTACCAGCTGAGCCATGAGGGAAGCCCAAGAATAATGGAGTGGGTAGCCTATCCCTTCTCCAGCAGATCTTCCCAGAAATTAAACTGGGGTCTCCTGCATTGCAGGTGGATTCTTTACCAACTGAGCTATCAGGGACACCCCATGTGGCATATATACATATATATATATATATACACATAAATATGTACACTAATGGAATATTATTCAGTCCTAAGAAGGAAATCCTGCCATTTCTGACATGGATGGACCTTGAGGACATTATGCTAAGTGAAATAAGCCAGATACAAAAGGACAAATACATATTATTTCATTTAAATCAAATACTCAGAATACTTCATAGCCACAGAAAGTGGAATAGTGGTTGCCAAGGGCTGGAAGGAGGCTGATGGGTCAAAGTTATTTAATGGGTACAGGTTCAGCTGGGGAAGATAAAAAAGTTCTGTAGATGAATCATGATGATGGTTGTACAATAAAGTGAATGTACCTAATGCCTGTGAACATACTAAACTGTATGTTTGAAAATGGCTAAAATGGTAAACTTATTTTATGTATGTTTTTTGTACAATTTAAAAGTGGAAAGCAGGGCTTCCCTGGTGGTTCAGGGGTAAAGAATCTGTCTGCCGATGCAGGAGACATGGGTTTGACCCCTGATCCAGGGTGATCCCACATGCTGCAGAAGAACTAAGACCATGCACCGCGACTGCTGAGCCTATGAGCCGCAACTACTGAAGCCCGTGCACCCTAGAGCCCATGCGCCACAACAAGAGACGCCACTGCAATGAGAGGCCTGAGCACCACAACTAGGCCCCACTCACCACAACCAGAGAAAAGCCTACGAAGCAATAAAGACCCAGTGCAGCCATACATAAATAAATAAAATTGAAACGAGCAAAAAAAAAAGCAGAATGCATAGTAGCAAGTGAATGGTAGTAGCACTCACTCTCACAGGAAATACAGATAAAAGCAGTTTACGGGATGGGGAAAACAGGTTCAGTCAAGGTGGACATGAACAGAAGATTGCTTTTTGGAATTCAACAGAGATCTGGGCTAGAAATAAAGTGAAGGAATCACACAAAGATAGAAAAAGGCAAAAGGGTAGGGAGTCAAAGAATAATGTTATAGCATTAAACTTAAGCTTGCTAAAGACTGTTTCTTAATAGGCTTGCTTTTTAAAAAAAAATCGGTTCACATCTACTCCTCTTTCCTCATTCAGCAACAGTAGCTGTGATTGATGTGTCTCTTACTCTCCTCTTCTCTGTTTCACTCATCTGGCCAGCAGAAGGGAATTTAAATAGCTTTCCTATCTGCATTATAGATTGTAGTGAAGATTTCTTATTGAATCCAATCCCCTTAATTTTTCAGATGAAGACACTTGAGGACAAGACTCGACCAAAGTAGCACAGGTCATAAACATGCTATAAACTTAATCATCATGCATTAAAAATCAGGCCCCAGGAACAGAAATCCATTTGAGAGCAATAAAAAATACTTACTTAATTTCAATTAGCATATAAGTAATACAAAGAGCAAATGCTCCAGCAAGATCAATCAAAACAAATGGATTCATTCGGGGAAGGAAGATACTGCTAAGTCCTGGAATAATTCCACACACGCTAAGAAAAAACAAAAAGAGTATTCTTTAGTAAAACTTATGTAATAATAATGAAAACTGTATAAAAGATGACTTGTATTTTAGTATCATAAATTGTTTAACAAAGAGGATTTGGGAACAAATCTCTCACTTGTAAAGTTCTCTTTTGTATCATCAATTAAAAAATAAGAAAAAGTGAAGGAAAAAGAAGAATCTGATCTGTGAGATTCATTTAGTAACCTCGGCAATGAATAATGTTAAGTTCCCATAACAGATGTGCTTCCTGTGCATTCCTTTAACAATATGAATTTTATGAAACCCCAAACATCTCACCTTCGACTAAGGTCTGCAACATGCTCTTGAAGCCAACTCGTACTAGCAGCTTTAAAAAGAAAATACTTAAATTATCAAAATTACCAGAAACAATTATTAGATTACCAGAAATACTTGATTCTTAAATTTAAAAAATAAATTTCATGATGGCTATGTAACACTACAAAGGGATACATTATATCTAGAACTTTTTTCTTTTTTATGCCTTTAGGATACTAAATGAAAAGTAGTTTCAACTACAGTACATAGCTGATCTGATGGAATCAATGAACTTACATATGTCATCGTTACTATTAATTTGAAGCTTTAAAGGCTTATTATACTGCAAAGCACAGCTTCCTAACCAGTGTGTTGAGAATGAGTTGCAGGTTCACCAATTACTAACTCTCTTAGCTCTCAGAGAGGCCAGGTATCTGGCTACATGCAGATGCCAGTCAGGGACTGACCCGGGACATGTAGCCTCCAGGTGCAAGCATACTCTTACATTTACCCCAGGGTGCTACAGAAATTCTCATTTATATGCACCATGATGTAGAAAAGATTGGCAAGCCATATAAAAAGTGGCCCAGAACAGCAGTTAAAGCAGACTCTGATGCCAGAATATCTGGCTTCAACCTCAACCCTGCCCTTGACTAGATATATAGCCTGAGACAAGTGACTAAATCTCCCAGTGCCTCAGTGTAAAGTGAGGAGAGTAAAATGATTTATCTTATATGGTTATAGGAGGAATTAAATGGGTTCTGTATAAATATTGAGCACAGTGCCTGGCAGAAAGTGCTTTAAACTATTTTTCACTCAAATTTCAACTCATGTTGTAAATCTTGATGCTTCTGCAAACTTTTATTTCCAGCTAATAAAAATACAAACTAGATGATTTTTCTGGAAATAAACCTGGCAAAATATATCAAACACTTAAACAAATACTGTATCTTTAACCCATTTATAATTTTTTCTCTGAGAAGATTAGAAATGCATACAAGAAATTTGATAGAAAAAAGGTGGTTACAGCTAAAAGGAAAAGTTGAAAATGTACAGTAGACTAGTTTTTTAAAATATTCATGACAAAATGTTATGCAAGCATTCAAAAATTATTTTTCAAAGATTATTTAATGACAGGCAATATTCAAGATGAAAAGTTGAATGAAAAAAGCCAAACATAAAATTTTTAACTGATCCAATTCTAAGTATGTAAAAAAATATACATATGTGCACAGAACAAAAAATAAAGGAACAAAACAGACATGTTAATAGACATTATCTCTGGCTCATGAGATTACCAGTACTGTTTCCTTCTTGTATCTTTCTACTCTTCAGGGAAACATAGTTTCTAAATCTTTGTACCATCTTAAAATTTCAAGAATGAGTATAACAGTATTTTAATAAAGTTTTTTCAAAATAACTCTGATGATCATAAATATCATTATTTAATTTTCTAGTTTATGCAGTAATTCTTAAACTCTAATTCATAAAATACAACTCATACTTCATGACACTTAGGAAGTTGTTTAAGCTTGAATGGGTATTTCAGAAAGCTTTCTTCCCCTGGTTATCTTGCTATCCAAGTCAGTGTGACTTAAAAAGACCTCCCCTCTTCTTCCTTCGCAGTGCAGGTGTGTGTACACAGCCCACCTTTGTTTTTGCCTCAGTGTAAAGCGAGGTAAAACTCCCCCAGCGTCCAACCTGGTTAACCTGGCGTGGGGGAGTAGGATGCCAAAACACTGAAATTAGTGAAAAACGTCAATAACTTAGACCACTAACATGAAAAATTCTACCTGAACTTTTAAAGACTCGAAAGTAAAAGAATTTATCAAAAGGACTAAAATTTGGCTACTTTCAAATAAATGCCCACCCATCATCGTCCCAGAGTGTTCCTGGGAACGAAGTTAATTAACAAAATACAATTATTTGCAATGAGCACATCAACTAGTCTATGTACACTGATGCTTCTAAAATGCGTTCTTAGGTAGTTTATACACTTAAAATTTCATTCATGTTATCTGGTAAATATAATTTTTTATCTCATGTAATTTAATATGTCATTTCTGCTTGTTTTTAAGGAATATGTTAAAGCTTAAAAAGTTAGATTCTATTTCTTAATTTTCTGCTTCATAATTTTCTGAAGACTTTAGAACTTTAGGGGTAGGTAGTCCTCTTTTCCTCAGGATACACTTTCTCATTGATTTATGAATTAATGAAACAAGCAAAAGACTTGTTGTTATGAGAAATTAATTGGATTTTTATTCATAGTAAACAAAAACATACCTTCAGAAACATAAGCAAAAGGTTTATTCCGAATTGAAAGCATTGTGAACAAGTTGAAGGAAAGAGCCACAAAAGTACCAACTAATAATCTTCCCCTAAAAAGAATAACACTGTTATTTTTTTCTTGGTAATATTAAAATGTAATTTCAGCATGTAGTGAGACTAGGAGATGAGGAAGCAGAGTGGTCTGCTTCAGTATTTGCAGATTCAGAATTTGAACTTGGTTTCTAGCTCCATGACCCATGTTCTGCATGGTTGCTCCATCTTACATGGGATCCCCATCCCTCCAAAAAAGACCCTTAGCATTAACAGTATCTTCTTACAGGTAATTGCTGTTATAAATTTTTAGAAATGCTACAGATATTTGGTTTATAGTCTGCTGGTTAAGTCAAACTGCCCTGAATGAAACTGATCAGAATAGGTCCACAGAGTTAGCAACTATGTCATAGATAATAACATTTCCATCTCTTCTAGAGGTGGTACTAAAAGATTGGGGGGATCCAAATTATAGAAGACAAGACAGGGCTGGTTTAGCATGTTCACCTGGGTTTGGAAATACTCAGCGACCCGACATCACACTGGAGAGGCCTTTCTGTTCAGTATAAAAACGCAGGGGCTTGGGAACAGTTAAGGGTGAAAAGAAGGAGTCTTTGGATTTGGGGAGTTTGCTTTTGAAATATATATTATGACACTCTGAACTCTAGTATGGGCCAAAGTAATCACTATTTCATAATACACCAATTAATCACTGGGAATCAAACTTAATAGTATGTTATATGTCAAAAGCAGAATCTTACGTGTGTATCTCAGGCTGCTCCAAAAAGCGTTCTGCGCTAAAAGAAAGAAATAATGTTAATGTATTAAATAATCAAGTTTAAAAAGTTTATTAAATACATAATTAATCTAATAAATTCACAAAACTTTTAAATATGACCTGTTGATTACTAGTTGAAGTGACTTAGCAGCAGCAGCAGAAGCAGTGATGAGACAAGCAGAGCCACAAATTATCCTCAAGGTGCAATGTCTAATCTTTCTCTAACAAACCTGCTTTTGGGTTTATACTAAGCATTAAAACATGTCTGACTGAATCTCTTCCTTTTAGTCACATCTACTTATGACTGGACTTAGTAGTATCAAAGGTAATAAAAGAAGGGTATAAAGAGGGAGAAAAGTCTGAAACATGAAAAAACTGTATTATCAAATCTCCAGCATTGCTCATATTAATTTGTATACCCTTTTAACCAGAATGTCTCACTGGATTCTTTCATAGTCCAAAGGTAGCAGAGGTAGAATTTGCAGTGACAGTAACATCGTACACGAATGTACCTTTCTTTTAAAATAAAGAGAGCTCCCAACTGTGCCAAGACTGTGGAGGCAAATACAGCCAGGACTTCTAATCTTTCAAATCTGAAATTGGAAAATTAATTAAATTAGCATAATTTTTTCAATTCACAAACTAGCATCTCTAAAACACATTTACTCACTCACTACAATTCTAACTACTATAAGCCAAACACTGTTTAAAAAGTCTAGTGTCTAGAATGATAATAAACAGTGAGTACCTTAGATTTTAGAAAGAGTGCCTATTTATACAACATATATTCTCTATGGCTTTTATTCTCTAGAAATATTCATTATCATAATAACAGCTAACACTTAATTGACCCATCTTATGTTAGATACCAGTCAAAGTACTTAACACATTACCTCATCTAAATCCTTATGAGGGTTATTCTATCCACTTTAAAAAAATAAATAAGTAAGAGATAAAGAACTTGAAGCCCAAGAGGAACAGTAACTGTTCAGAGTCATATAGCTAGCAAGTGGAAGAGTCAGAGATTTTCAAACTCAGACACTTTGGCTCTAGCATTCATGACTTTAACCACTATTGACTCTTTTTTATTTCTTCTAGGTCCTTATTAAACATTTCTTGCATCTTCTCAATCTTTGTCTCCAGGCTATTTATCTGTAACTCCATTTTGTTTTAACCACTATTATAAAGAGGAGAGTGAAAAAGTTGGCTTAAAGCTCAACATTCAGAAAACTAAGATCATGGCATCCGGTCCCATCACTTCATGGCAAATAGATGGGGAAACAGTGGAAACAGTGGCTGACTTTATTTTTCTGGGCTCCAAAATCACTGCAGACGGTGAATGTAGCCATGAAATTAAAAGACGCTTACTCCTTGGAAGGAAAGTTATGACCAGCCTAGATAGCATATTAAAAAGCAGACATTACTTTGCCAACAAAGGTCCATCTAGTCAAGACTATGGTTTTTCCAGTAGTCATGTATGGATGTGAGAGTTGGACTATAAAGAAAGCTGAGCACCAAAGAATTGATGTTTTGAAACTGTGGTGTTGGAGAAGACTCTTGAGAGTCCCTTGGACTGCAAGGAGATCCAACCAGTCCACCCTAAAGGAGATCAGTCCTGGGTGTTCACTGGAAGGACTGATGTTGAAGCTGAAACTCCAATACTTTGGCCACCTCATGCGAAGAGCTGACTCCTTAGAAAAGACCCTGATGCTGGGAAAGATTGAAGGCAGGAGGAAAAGTGGACGACGGAGGATGAGATGGTTGGATGGCATCACCGACTCAACTGACATGGGTTTGAGTAAACTCCAGGAGTTGATGATGGGCAGGGAGGTCTGGTGTGCTGCGGTTCATGGGGTCGCAAAGAGTCAGACATGACTGAGCGACTGAACTGAACTGATACTGCCTGTCACATCTACATATAATTGTAGTTAATTGAATATGTCTTATTATCCCTAAACTATCAGCTAGAGGCCATGGACTGCTGTCTTACTTATCTTGGTTTTTACCACTATACATAGTTTAATGGCATTCAACACTTGTAGCATGTACATACACTAAAATTTCTCAAGGAAATAATTATGTTCAGAAAAGATAATAAATAATTAAGGATGTTCATCACATTACTTTTTTCTCCTCAAATCAGCTGGTTTAATTCCAGGAGGTACAAAATTCAGGAAATAATAAAATAATTAAGGATATACATCACATTGTTATTGGTAATAAAAAAATGTTGGAATCAACAAAAAACCATTATGTATTATTAAAAATATAACAAATGTATTTACTGACATGAAAGGAAGTAAATGAAAAAAAAGAGGGTTATAGGAGAGTATGAAAAAACTATGTAAATGCAGCAACGTTATCTGTAGATATTGATAAGCTGACACTAACAGGCACACATGGAAATAAAAGGTGAAGGAAAGCAAAGGTCTAAAGAACAAAGTAGGAAGATTTCCACTACAGTATACCACTACAAGATTTCAAACTACAGTAATTAACACAGGATAGAACTAATGCAAAGACAGACAAATACACCTTGAAGAGAAAGGAAAATCCAGACACAGACCAACATACACATGGTTACTTGATTAATGAAAAAGTAGCACATAAAAGCAATAAAAACCTTGATTCAATTAATGTTTTATCAAATTGAATAGCTGTATAGAAACCAATGTGCCTTGACCTCTACTTCAAACCATATACAAAAACCAAATTCTAGTTTGATTTTTAAGCCTATATGTGAAAGGTCAAATTGTAAAACTTCTAATGACAGGGAAGACTATCTCATGATCTTGGGCTAAGATTTCTTGACAAGTACACAAAAAGTACTAACCATAAAGGAAAAGACTGATAAACTGAATTGATCATTGAAATTAAAAACTTTCCATGCATCAGAAGATAGCTTTAAGAGAATGAAAGAGAAAGAACTATGGATCAGTAAGAAAAAATAAGCAACCCAGTCTAAAAATGGATAAAACACTTTAACAAGCATTTCAGCAAAGGGGTAATCTGAATGGCTAATAAACATAAGAAAAAGTGTTCCAATATTCATCAAGAAGATAACTTAAACCTACAATGAGATACCACTGCACATCCTAGAATGGCCTTTAAAAACAGGCGATACCAACAGTTGGTAAGGACATGAAGCGACTGGAACTCAGATACACTGCCAGCGGAAATGTATACAGCAGAAATGCAAAACCACTCTGGAAAACTGCTTGGTATTATCCTATCTTCTAATGATGAATATATGCAAGTCCTGTGACAGTAACTTCACTCAAAGACATATGCCCAACATAAATGAGCACATGTGTATACCCAAAAAAAGTACAAAATGAGCATATGTAGTTTTACTCATAATAACAAAAAGCTAAAAATTACCTAAATTTCTTTCAATAGTTGAACATATAAATGTATGTTGGTATATTGGAATATTAGAGCAAAGAACAAGAATGAATTACTGCTATATGATGATACATATTACAATCCCATTTATATGATTTCAAAACTGGCAACAATAATCTGCAATGACAGCAATCAGAATACTGGTTACTTTTGTCAGCGTTTGACTCTGACTCAACCTTAAGTCATTAATGGAGGCTTTGGGGGAATTTATAATGGTTTATATCATGATTCAGATAGTAGTTATACAAGTGTATTTATCTGTTAAAATTCATCGAACTGTACAAGGATATAAGAAAAGAATAAGATAACAGCCAGTGCTACCAAGAAATTTATATTTTAAAGGGGAAGACAAAAAGCCAAATAACTGATAAGTTCTATACAGAGAATTATAGTAGTCTGATGCGTAGTGTTAGTCACTCAGTCGTGTCCGACTGTCTGCAACCCCATGGACTGGGTTGCAGCCTGCCAGGCTCCTCTGTCCATGGAATTCTCCAGGCAAGAAGACTGGGAGTGGGTTGCCATTCCCTTTTCTAGGGGATCTTCCCAACCTAGGGATTGAACCTGGGCCTCCTGCATTGCAGACAGAATCTTTACCGTCTGAGCCACCAGGGAAGTCCAGTCTGATGTGACAAGAGACTAACTAGGTAATCTATTTTAGAATTCATTTTAAATTGGACCCAGTCACTTAATGATATTAGCACTTGGTAATATTAAGACTGGAATAACAAAACTGGGCTTATCTTGAAAGAAACAGGTGAAGAGCAACTCAAGGAAAGAGAAGAGTCTGTATAAAGATCCTAAAGCAAGAATAAGTTATATTCAAATTATAGACACAAAGACAGAGGGCATGACAATGGTAACTTGAAAAGAAATTGGCTGGGTCTAAGTCATACAAAGCCTTTATAAGCAAGGGAAAGGAATCAGGATTTTATTATATGATAGGAAACAACTGGATGCTTTTAAGGAGTAGAATGATAGCATGACTTAGGCTTAAAAAAAACCCAAACATTGGTTGCTTCACAGAGAATGGACTACAAGGGTTGGTAAAAGCAGAAGTATGCGGACTAGTTAGGATTAGGATGCAGGATGTTGACGACGGCAAGAAATGAAGGTAGCTTGGTTACGATGGTAGTACTGGAGATAGAAATGGGGGCAGAGGCAGATTCTGGATGTGTTTGTAAATTATCCTGACATAATCCCCTGATGGATAAATGTGGGTGATGAGAGAATAATTGAGGATTTTGCCTGAGCAACTAAGTGGCTGTGTATTTACTAAGATGGGAAAAACTTCAGAGGAACAGATTTTGGGGAAAGAAAACAAAACAGGAAATTTAGCTTGAATTTAAGACATCAATTAGGCATCCATGTGAAGCTGGCATGAAAGGAACACTGACATGAGATAAATCTCAGTGCTGCAGAACTGAATTTTGGAATTACCAGATATAGATGATACTTCAAGCTATGCAACTGACTGTAATTATATTTAATTGCTCTCTCGTTTCCTATTCTCTAAGCAATGAGACCAAAATGGGAGCTGTCATGTCTTTATTAAACCTTGTATCCTGGCCATAGGAGCTGAACTAAAAAGACTAACATCTATACCAAGGTGGACAAACCAACAGCTCTTTCTCATGATTTTCGAAACTAGAGCTGGGGAAGAGTCCTTTCCTCTCTAGGAGGAAGGTGAGAAGGTTCCAAGTCTTGCTAGAAGTTATCATTGCAGCAGAGTGGAGAAAAGTGGTCTGAGAACCCGAACCTGACGTGCAGAGAAAAGCAGGCCACTGAGGTGAGAGAAAGACAATGTCCTGAGTGTCCCTATGCCAGCTCACCTTGGTCTTCCCACACTTTGAAAAAGTACATTATCATTTCCCTCCCAAATTAGTTTGAGTTGGATTTCTGTCACCACCAAAAGCCTGACTCAAGAGTTAAGATTTCCATATACAGATATCTATTCCTTACAAATGATTATCATAGTAACAGTCCAACTCTATCAAATTTCAGTGACACATAAATATCTTCATTTTGCATTAAAATTTCATGTTCATTCTGTCCTATTATTTAAGTAAATAAAACCTGATTTTGTTCAAAAGAATATAATCCCAATGAATGGTATGGAAAAGAAAGGTTAAGTCTGGTTCAGCAGTTTCTTCACCAAGGTTAAGTTTTTCTTTCTAGTTCTTTCCTTGCATCTGAAGGGAATTCATTTCTTTTTCTAATATAATAAAAAAATCCAGGACTTCCCTGGTGGTTCAGTGGCTAAGACTCCACACTCCCAATGCAGGTGCCCTGAGTTCAATCCCTGGTCAGGGAACTAGATCCCAAATACTGCAACTAAGACTTGGCACAGCTAAATAAAGGAATAAGTTTTTTTTTTTAAAAATCCTCTGATATAAAAGATCACTTTCCAGCTTTCAGCAATTTCTAAACTAGAGACACAGAAATATCAAAATCTTTGTCAGTCTGTTGCTGTCACAAATCTAGTCTTATGATAAAAATACATCTCTACCACTGCATTAATGTGAAAATGTATCCCACTTACTTTAACATCTAGAAGATACATACATGAAAATCCTTTGTACTTTCTCTAACTGAAATAAAAAATTACCAAAGTATCAAAGACCTTAAAATGAACATTTTATGTTAAAATTTGTTTTGTAAAATAGCAAAGAACCTAATGTGAACATTTTACTTCAATATGATTTAATTTTAAACACCTATGTTTCTTATCTAGAATCCTCTTAGAAGATGCTTTTTAAAATCTACTTTTACTATTTATTACTATCACACTAAACAGGCAATGTTTATTTTCTAGAAATATTCAAGCTAGCTCTTTAGTAGTTTAACTACTAATTTTAATAGCAATAAGTCAGCAGAAAATAAAGTAAATTGAACTTACCCAAATGAATACGCAGGGCTAGGTTTCCTCATCATCACCCAGTAACTTATTAAACAAGTTATCAAACTAAGTAAAAAGGCAAATAAATTCAGCATTAGAACGAGAGCTAGAGGACATACAGAAAGAAATTTAGCTTTCAGAATACCTAAGTTGCTAAAAGTTAACAGTGTTCACAGACTAATAAATTATTCTAATAATTTATAATCTAATCACAATAAACACCCTAACTGTGAGTTTTAACATGGGGAGAAACAGAAGTTATGATACACCATTAAGACAGTTAAATAGAATACTTTAAACTCATACTTCCTCTACTCAGTAAGTTATCCAACCTAAATGGTAACTAAGCCTGCAAAAAATAACACAATAACAATATTTACTTGATTCTAGGCATAAACATTTCAACTTTGATAAACTTTATTTAATCTATGTTAAAAGCTAAACTAAATATTAATAAGACCTTGACAATATTCTAGATGAGGTAAAGTTATGGTTGCTTTCCAAGTATAGTGGAAATTCACTCTAAAACAATTTACTACAGTGTGAAATTCAGGTAACAACTATCTGTTTTAGATTCATCAAGAAGATTTAGTTATGTGACTGATGAAAAGACATCCTCATAACACACCTATGGCACAGATATTGGAGACATCATTGTCCAAGCACTTTGCAATCTTTATTGGAAACATGGGGCTTCCCTGGTGGCTCAGACGGTAAAGAATCCGCCTACAATGCGGGAGACCTGGGTTTGATCTCGGGTTGGAAAGATCCTCTGGAGGAGGGCATGGCAACCCACTCCAGTATTCTTGCCTGGAGAATCCCCATGGACAGAGAAGCCTGGCAGGCTACAGTCCATGGGGTCTCAAAGAGTCGCTCGGTCACGTCTGTACACACACACGGGAAATACGAAAGGTCCCCAAAAGCAGGAGCCGACAGGCTGTCTCTCGATCTCACAATCACATACATGCTTTGCAGTTGTTAATATCCCTCATTTCTTTTCCCATCTACACAGTTCCAGTGGGAACTGGTATGCTCTTATATGTTCCTGCTCCCTGGTCACAGCTGACTCATCTATAGGTAGGCAACTGACCTAATGTCTGGGTATTTTTCTGTTGCTATGTAAATGGGATATCTTTTTCCAGCATATCTTCTAATTGTGTTTATTTGTATACATGATCCATGTTGATAATTTTACTTATTTCACAGACTACTTTCCTTTACTTAAAACTTCATAAATTCAGTGCAATAAACTCTTCTTTTATTTTTATTGTTTTATTGAAAATAGGACATTTATACAGAAATGTGCATAAAGCACATATGTACATTTTAACAAATAGAAAAAAAAAAAACAAAACACCCATATAACCATGAATTAAGGTCAGGAGTAAAACAACGGGGAAGTCTTCGGACATCTCTCTCTTTTTTTTTAAATGAAGTATAGTTGATGACAAATTCTGTATAAGCTTCAAAACATTAAGGAGAGTTTTTAAAACTTACCTAAAAAAAAAAAAAAAAAAAAACTTACCTAAAAAGATCAAAAATGGTCAGGTAAGTATAGGCAGTTAAAGCTGCAAAACAACAGAAAGACTGATTGAAATGTTACTGAATCCATAGTTAGGAAATACAACAAATAATGATACATAAAAATATAAGAGGTTTTTAAAAACACAAGAAAGATATTAAGAGGTTTTACTTTTTAAGGAAAACTCAATAAACCTCAAAATCTTATTTAAACACTATATAAATTGAAGAACTAATCTATCACACTAAAAATACCTCACAAAAAGATACATGCAACCAATGTTCACAGCAGCAGTATTTAAAGTAGCCAAGATATGGAAGCAACCCAAGTGTCCATCAACAGACACATATGCTGGAAGGAATACTACTCATTCATAAAAAAGAATGAATTTTGCCATTTGCAGCAACATGGATGAACCCTAGAGTATATTCTGCTTGGGGAAATAAGTCAGAGAAAGACAAATACTATACGGTATCACTTATATATGAAATCAAATGCATTCATATATAGCTTCCTCACCAAGGGAAGTCCCTATAGTGATTCTGAGTGGAGTATAATCTATAAAAATACTGAATCACTATGCTGTTCGCCTGAAACTAATATAATAACATAAATCAACTACATCTCAGTCAAAAAATAGAAAGAAATCTCCGTTTTTCAAATAGATTTAAATTTTTTGAAGAAGCTCATTTTAAATAATTCCTAGCAATTGAACCAAATTTTATAGTTTACAAGGTACTTTTGGGGGACTTCCCTGGCAGTCCCAGTTAAGACTCCACACTGCCACCGCAGGGAGCAGGGGATCAACCCCTGGTTGGGGAATTAACATCCCACATGCCAAGCGACAGGGCCAAAACAGAACATAACAAGATACTTTTGGAATACATTCCCTCATTTAAATCTTTAAAGTTATATTTCAGAATAATATATTCTATGTTAAGGAAGACATACCTTTATTTAAAATGAGAACAATAAAAGTGAAATTAATAATTAACTCTATAAAAATAAGAACAGTGACATACCTATACTGTTAGTGGAGCTGCACCACATTAGCAGGAAGCCAGTACATGTTAAGTTTATTGCACCAAAGAGCAATATCTTCCAGGACTGTGAAAAGGAAAACCATTCTTATTTGTGCAACACTGATAAACTTCTTTGGGTCCACTCAAGTTTTGTGATTCATACTCTAATATTCAAAGGAATAAGTACAACCTGTTTTTAAAAACAGAGGGTTACAGTTTCTAAAACTTCCAAAAAAAATCATCAACCAAGTTATTATTATAATATATAAACCTAAAAGGATAATTTGAGAAGGGGAATTATTCAAGAGAAAAAAAAATTCTGACATATAAATTCTCAAATAGTTGAGAAAATACGATGACATTTGAATATAATTTTGACTCTATAAACATGTATATGGAAACTGATAAAACAAATGGGGCAAAATATAAAGCAACTGATGAATCTGAATAAAGGGTATAAGGGAATTCCTTATACTAATCTTATAACTTTTCTGTAAGTTTGCAATTACATCAAAATAAAGTTACCCTGCCCATCCACCCACCAAAAACAGAACAATGCTTGGTTATTTACCAAATAAGTCATAAGAAACAGGACTGCTAAAGAAGGAGATTACCACAGTTTAGAAGTTCACAGAAAAGGGAGAATTTGAGATACACCTTGAAACAGCTAGGATTTAGTCAGAGGAAGGAAGAATAGCATTCTAAATAAAGGAAGATGAGATCAAGTGAATTGTTTTTTACTTTGTTCTGCTCCAATCCCTACATAGGGAGACCAACACTTGTTTCAAAGTAGAGATGAAATAGTGGAAAGGTTGTTATTTGGAGATTTTAAGTTTAAATATATAATTGCTAAGGTCAAGTAAGGTATGGGATAGGATGGTTTTAGAATACAGATGAAAGCTGTAGGTCTAGAAAGGAAGACCACCACCAGAAGTGAGAAGGATAAGAAGGTAACTCAGGAGACAGAAATCATAAGGCAGAGAAGAAGAACAATTACCAGCATGAATTTATGGGAGACACCATTCTCGAACTTGCTCCTCAAGGAGGAGCAAAACCAGAAGAGCAGGTGACATGGGGATGTTAGAAACTTGAGAACTGGTATGACAGGTTAACAGGATGAGGGGCTGTAAGCCTAATGAGGACATGACTGGACATGGGGCCTAGTCAGGACAGGGATTCAGTAACAGTCAGAAAGGCAGATAAAGCATGTAACACATGCTGTTCTAAGGCCAAGTCAAGCTGTTAGTCAACAAACATTTGAGTATCTATTTTGTAACAGATACTATTTGAGGCACAGGAGATACAGCAGTGAATGAAACATGGACCTTATAATCCAGGTGGGGTGACAGACAAGAAGCAAATATATAAAGTCAGGCGGTGATGAGTGCTAGGAAGAAAAAGCATAGTCAGAACACAGTCAGGGAAGATTAAAGAGCTGCTCTTCAGATAGGGTGATCAGAAAAGAGCTCTCTGATGAGATGACATGTCACCAGAAATCTGAAAGAGGCCAAGATGCTAAGCATCCAGACATCTCAGAGAGAAAACAGGAACCACAGTGCAAATACTTTGAGATAAAAGAGGGGCTGAGGACAGCTAGACAAGAGAGGTGAGCGGAAGTCTGGGGCTACATTTAGTGTCATGTATGCCGGGAAAAGAGCTGGGATGTAGTCCAGATGAGATGGAACAGTGACTTAGCTTTCATTTTAAAAAGCTCATTCAGCTTCTCAACCTAGAATATACTATACTGGGGCAAGGATGAAAGTGGGAAGACCATTTAGAATGTGCTTGCAATAAACCATGTGGGGAATGATGGTAGCTTTGAAGGTGGGTGTTAGAAGAGTCAGATTCTGGGTATTATGAGGATAGAGCCGGCAAGAATTACTTATAAAACAGCTGTGAGGAGTGAAGGAAAGAGAGGGGTAAAGGTGACTCTAAGGTTTCTGGCCTGAGCCATGTGGTGAAGAAGTGATAGAAAATCAAAGTTCAGGTTTGATCTTAACTAAATTTGAGATTGCTATTAGATATTTGGGTGAAAATGTTGAGAAGGCCATTATACATAGGAATTGAAGGTAGGGAAGAAGGTAGAGGCCGAAATATAAATACAGGGTCATCAGCATATGGTAGTGAAAGTGTCACCAAGATGGAATGAGGCAAACAAGAGAGGCCAGAGTTCTGTAAGTCCTGGGACACTCCAAACTCAGAAGTCAGAAAGATGGGAGGAGAAGAACAAAGGAGACTTAAAATAAAGACTAATAAGTAAGTGCCCCTCCCCCCCGCCAGGTGGCACTAGTGGTAAGAACCTGCCTGCCAATGCAGGAGACATAAGAGACGTGGGTTCGATCCCTGGGTCAGGAAGATCCCCTGGAGGAGGGCACAGCAACCCACTCTAGTATTCTTGCTCAGAGAATCCCATGGATAGAGGAGCCTGGCAGGCTACAGTCCATGGGGTCACAAAGAGTCGGACATGACTGAGTGTCTAATACATTCACACTTCCAAGAAGTAAGCAGGAGGAAAAACAAGGGTGGCAGTTCAGAGTTCAAGTGAATAAAATGCTTTAAGGAGGAAGACTGATTCAAATGCCATTGAAGGCCAAATAAGATGGGAAATGAGGATGACCATTGCTTTTGGCAACACAGAGGTTATCAGGTTACTTGTAAAAGCAGTTTCTGTGGATAAGTGGGGACTAGAGTTAGGCTGGTTTTGCTTAACAGAAACAGGGAGAAGAGAAACTAAACAAAGAAAGTAAAAACAATTCTAAACAGTTTTGCTTCAAAAGCAAGCAGAGAAAGGAAGCAGCAGCTACAGTGGTATTTATGGCACGTAATTATGATGCAAGAAGGAGAAAGATTAAAGAAGGAACAACAATGCAAGAGAAGAATGGTTCTAGGAACACTGGCTCTGAGTAAGGCAACAACGGAGCGGCTGGCCTTAGGGAGCAGATCAGACAGTTCATTCGAAGAAATGGGAGGGAAGGCAGAATGTTGGCAGATGTGCTAGCAGATGTGCTAATGACAGGATGCAGAAGTTTTCTGATTTCGTCTTTTCCTTCAGAGAAACAGGAAGCAAGATCCAACAGGTTAGAGTGAGGATGAACAAGGTTTGGGGAGTTTGAGGATAGAAGTGAAAGAAAATGGTATAAAACTGTCATTTAAGAACGTGGGAAACTGAAAAAACTAGGAAGATACAGTACGGGCAGCACTAATGGCATACTTGATCATGAAATTAAAATGAGACCAGGGGATTCTCTGGTGGACCAGTGGTTAAGAATCTGTGCTTCCACTGAAGGGGGCACAGGTTCAGTCTCTGGTTGGGGAACTAAGATCCCACACGTGGCATGGCATGGCAAAAAAAAAAAAAATACAAAGTAAGACCAGACAGTACAGTTTTGTGTTTAAGGCTACACTCAGTTGCTTGCATGAGGTACAGAGTAGACTGGACTTAATAAAGTTAAGGATTTACCAATAAAGTATGATAGACAGAAGATGGGAACAAAGGAGTTGAAGGCATGTGCAAGAAAATGAAAATGATGAACCAGAGAATCTAAATTGATAAGCAAGCAACTGACGATGAGACGTGAAAAACAGTGAAAACGCAGTAGAGTCAATGAACTGGAGGTCCCAGCAAGAGACGGGAACTGGGAAGACGAGAGATGGTGACTGATGAGTAAAATGCTTATAACTGAGACAATGGGAGGATAGTTATTGTGAAGGATAAAGTGTATGGCATGAACGGGCTTCCTTAGTGGCTCAGTGGTAAAGAATCTGCCTGCCAAGCAGGAGTCGCGGGTTCGATCCCTGAGTCAGGAAGATTCCCTGGAGAAGGAAACGGCAATCCACTCCAGTATTTTTGCCTGGGAAATGTCTTGGACATAGGCATACAGTGGGCTTCACAGGGTCACAGAAGCGTCGGACATGACTTAGCGGGGGAACAGCAGCAGCAGCATGGTGTGATCACAGCAGTGGACAGTTGAGAGGGACACAGGACAAGATTTGTGGTGAGGAACTGAGAGGTAAGGATCTTTCACATGAAATATGAAATCACTAAGAACTAAGGCAGGAGAAGTAATGAATAGCAGTGAGCCAGGTGTATCTCTTCAGATTTAAATTATGATAGAGGTTATCTGTATAATCCAGGTGTTCCTGTATCAGTTTTGTTCCTACTACCTATTCTGTGGTATACTGTGCTTCACTGAAGCGTACTTAAAGAACTCCCTGCTTACTTATGCAATAGAGTTGTTTTCCATCAACATCATAACTGTCTGTTCTCAAGAGAGCATCCTAAATGGACTAGATACATAAGAAGTAGGTGAGTTAGTTCCCTACCCTTGCTTCTTGAAGTTTAACATCTAGAGGTGAGAGTATTTCCAAATACTAGAATTACTGACATCTGATTATATCCCAAGGTTTTATAAACAGGAGATAAAAGGGTAAAAAACAAAGAAAAGAAGTCTTTAGTTTAGTATCACAAGACATGGTCAATATCATTGCTTCTGCTTATTATGTTACATAAAGCTAGCGTTATTTAAAATTTTATTTTATACTTTTATTAAAAATGTGAGCAAGAGACACATAGTCACTACCCTCAAGGAACTTACAGTATAAATGAGACAGTAATGAGAACAATGAAAACAGAATAATAACTAGAAAGCCTACATGGGTGACCAAAATGGGTACCGATTATTTATTTATAGTCTCAAAGTTTAACTTAAAGAGAAAACTTGTTTTCTGCCTTACATTCAAAATGAGAAAACATGGCTTCAGACCACATCCACTTAATTTGTTAAAAAACTAACAACATAAGGCAATCACCAATTTTTCTTCAAAACTCTTTAAAATCAGAAAAAAAAACTAATCGAAGTCGAGTTTCCTCCCAGGCATAACAACTGTATACTAAAGTGCTGTGATTTTACATTAACAAATTACTTATCCAACAAAAAAAATGAAAACACTGTGATGAATTGAGAGTGATTTATATCTGTCTTAAAAATTACCTTTTTCAACTTTATAATATTGTTGATACAATAATTAAAATTAGGATTAAGAAATAAAAATAACTTACCCTTCGATCAGCTGCTACAAGTCTAAATTCCTGTAATAACTTGCCAAAAAAAGATCTTTGTGGTTTTCTAAAGAGATGAATTGTCCCCTTTAAAGTAAACAAAAAGTATACAAATCAGCATTTAAGTACCTAAGCTTCTGCATTCCTATGATATAGTAAATCACAACTAACACTTCTTCAATGCTTGATACATGCCAAGCAATTAGTCTAGACACTTTACATGTATTTATCTATTTAAGATTCACAATAACCTATGTGGTGGAAATAATTTTTAGTAAACTAAGTACACAATGCTAGTAACATCTGAGCAAGAATTCATAACCTAGGAATTTTAGCTCAGGACCAAAAACTCTGCTTTAAAATAGACTGCCTAGGCAATTTTGAACCGGCAAAGCAGTTTCCAAGTAGCTCTAATTTCCAAGAAATTATACCATTTACCTAATTGAAGCTTTATATAGGAAAGGTTTGGCAACTATTATTAGAGTCAAACCTCTGAGTTTCTCTCTTAGGCATTCAAAGTATGTGACATCCTAGCTAGCTTCCATGGTCCCTGCTAGTTTGCAGTCCTAGCAGAGAAAGAACAGGGCAGTGGTGACCACAGAGGGATTTGCCACTCAAGTTCAGGAAACAATGTAAGAAAGCCTTAACATAAAGAAGAGCTCAACTACATATAGGAAATTAGCCTGAAAGTAAGGTAGTATCCAACATTAGTAGGAGAAAGTATGGGTTATTCAATAAATGGTATTTGGAAAAATGCAAAGATGGGTCCTTATTATACTTCTCAATCTAAGTTTTCAAATATAAAACAATAGAATGTTGAAGAAACTCATGGATGTATAATTTTATAACCTTGGATGTGGAGAAGACTTTTGTTAATAGGACATAAAATCAAGAAGTTTTAAAGGAAAAATGCTGATACATTTTCTATATACTTTCAAGATGGAAATAATCTACCAAAAGAAAGAAAACCCTAGAAAAATAAACTGAAAATCTTTGTTACTACAAAGGTAAAGTAATTGTTCCTAGAGAAAAAATATCCTTCAAAATTTTCAACGGGTCATACGCAATACCTTGACTACTAAGTGCCACGCACTTGAATATTTGGATTTCAACTTTAACAAAACATTCTCCTAGATGGTAAAGGCCACAATCACTAGATCACACGGCATTTCTATCTCATTAAAGTTGGCCAATTTGACTCAAACACTGACTCTTCACAAACAGCAGAGGAAATGGGAGTTAACAGATTAAAAATGTGAAGTTTCAGATCCAATTCAAGCAGAAGTATGATTTGCCTACAGTTAGCATTTAGAAACATCTCAGTAGCTATAAAATGATATATTCCATTTCTTTAAGTTTGACGTGTCATTAGTTGCATTATGTTGAGACTCAGCGAAGGCAGAAAATAGGGTGAGTGCTATAAATGTGGCATAACAAAAACAGCAAAATGTTGGTAACTGTGGAGGCCAGGTTACGGCTACATGGGGACTTTATGATATTCTCCCTAATTTTCTGCATGTTTGAAAGTTTACACAATAAAAAGTTAAGATATACTTTAAAATGTAAAAATAAAGCACCAAGAAAAAGGTATTACCAATTTTGATACCCAAATAAAGATCAGTGTATGTGAATAACCTAAGGCTCTGCTAAGCCAATTCAGTTGAAAAGGAACAATATGTTATTTTTTTATCTGAGATGTTAATAAATGTTAATGTTAACAAACATACTTTATTCTTAAAGAATTATGTGTGGGATATTTTGGTCCCAAAGACAAATTCTGCTTACTACTGGTATCCTTGAATATCTTCTAACTTCTAGCTCATTTAAAACTATTTCAGTTACTTTAAGTTTCAGGTTAAGACAATCAATAAGGTTTCTAAAAGGCATACATCCATTTCTGATGCCATTCTGATAGTGGAGGAACAATTACAAATACCCTAATCTTAATGTCACGCTTTCTAAAATTATATTGGCTCTCCACTGCTATGGGAATAAATACCAAATTTTACAACCTGGAACTCAATGTGTTCGGTGAGTTAGCCTGTTTCTTTCCATTTTTTTTCTTGCTCAATTTCCACTATTGAGGAAATTGCTCTCCTCAGAAAAACGGCTCTCCTCAATTTCCACTATACTGGTATACTCCTTGTCTCATGATCATATCGATAATTCTAGAGTGAAAAGGTCAGACTGGTCTAACCCAGGCACTAATAGCCCTGTAGCACTTAGCAAGTTATCTGACCTCTCTGTTTCCTCACACAGAAGAGAGTAATGAACAGCAGACTAAGAGACTGGGATAAAGGGACAAAGTACTCGGTTCACTGGTTCACTTCCTGCAAGAAGCCATATTAGTTTATTTAAACGACAGTTTTTTTTTTTTTTTTTAATGCCACTTGCTTTGTAATTCACCACAGGCTAGCCTTCATGTTGTCATCTTGCATGGTAATTTCATTTTCAGTAACTTCACCAATGACAAGGGCTATATTTCCCAACATTTTCTAAGATAGCACTATGCTTTCCACATAATATGTTGTTAATAATAAATAATGGGCAATTTTTAAAATAAAACTTAAATGCTAATATTTCCCTTATTACTAACGTTTCAAACATAAAAATTTACTGCCAAGGTTACTTATTCATCATTCTGTGAAACAGATATTTATTAAAAACTTCCTCTGGGCCAGGCACTGTACAAAAGACTCTGGGAAAATGACAGTGAATACATAGGTTCTGCTCTTAAAGAGCTTATAGCCTAGGAAGTGAGAAAGACAAGCAAGTAAATACACAGTCATAAGACAGTCTGGTAAGGGCTACAGATGTCACTGGTAAAAAGCAGCCTCATAGGAGCCTAAAGGAGGCACTTAATAGGACCTTGAGACATGACAGAAAGCTCAGGGAAGAGACTAAAGGACACCTAAGGGATGGAGAATGATTCTGGCAGATAGAACAGCATATATTAATTCAGTGCAAAGGTCTAATTCTTGGAGCACAATCTGCAAGCTGTTCGGGGTAGCTGGAATATGGATATATGTATGTATGCGTGAAAAAAACCTGCAAACCTAAGAAGCTAGGTTACAGATGTCTTTGCTTGCCATACTAAACAGGTCTTTAGCTTGTGGGCTAAAGAAAAAAAAAAAGGAAGAATTTTAAGCAAGGGACTGATATGGTCAAGTTTCAGAAACTTAACTCTGCTACAGAGTGGTGAATGTTCTGATGTTGAACACAGAGGCTATTTGGTCAGCCAAAAGAGTAAACTTTTACCTACTTTCTGCATGTTTAAAGGAAACATTACAGGAAATTTAGAAAATATTTAAGTAGATAAATAAGACATTTTCCCACCATATCCACTCAAGGAAAAAACGGAATGACAATCTTTAGACACAGAAACATGGTCGTTCTGTCATATACAGGCTATCAACAAGAGATCCATACATTTTTCTGATAAAATGGTATGTACCTCTTTTGACACTGAAATCACAACCCACTGCTTACCCTTAGATAAAATTCAGAACGCTATATACTTGATTTATGAAAGAATAAAATAACTAACTTGTCTAACAAAACTTAAACACCACATTGCTAAAGCCCTAAGGTATACTGGGATCTACAAACGCACCAAGAAAGCTGGAGAAAGAGGAACGAAAGACTGCACTCAATAAAACGAATTTGGAGAGTGAGGCGTCAGCTTCAATGGCCTATTAATCATGCTGTTCATTAATGCAACGCTATCATCATTGCTGTAAGCATCACTAATACGGTCGTTGCTGCTGTGGACTTGTTTTCAGATCTTTTGTCGGTGTTGTGGTTACTGACACTAGCAAAGACTTTTATTTCTATATCAAGAATATCACGGCAGGGAGGAGTCATACACTCATCAGAGCCGAAATGTCGGTCTGGAGCGATGCCGGGGTCCCGAGAGGCAAAGGAACCGGGTGAGGGAGCGAGGGGGCATCAGAGCTCTGAGTGCACTCTCTCGGACGCTAGAGACTCCTTCCGGGGACCTCGAGCATAATTCTGACGAACCCTCCTCTGGGCAGCTGAAGCATTTCTAGGCCGCTTCGGAACCAGAGAGGATAAGAGGAATCACAAAAGAAACCCTCACGCCCCTGGCCAACTCACCATGATAAGGAGCGGCACAGCTCCCACCGGAAGACGCTCTGGGAGCTGGTAGTTTCCTGGAGCGGAAGGGGCGTGGACATCAGAGGCCGATTGGTTGCAAGCGACACGGGGGGCGGAAGTGCGTGCACTGGCCTCCTGGTCCAGCCCCACTTCCCGGCTGCCCCTGCGTTCTATAGAGGCGAAGGCGGCGGCTAGAGCGACTCTTCCAAGCTGGCGGAGGTCTTGGTGCAGATTTGCCAACTGAGGTCTTTAGGTTTAAGGAGCAATTTGTTTGTTTGTAACTAGAAGAATTTCTTTGAGTCTTGAAGCGCTTTGATCTATGTTGTTTTTTAATTTTTGCAATACCTTATGAAATAGGTAGCATTCCCATTTTTCAAGTGAGGAAACAGGATCGAGAAACTTACCCAGAGACATACTTAGTTTGCCAAAGTAGCTGTTGCTCAGGCCGACTAATGACAGAGTATTATGTGGTAATCCCTAAAATACTACTTAAATTATATAGGATTGATTTTACTTTAAAAAGGAAAATAAAACACATTGAAATGTAATTCATTCAGCAAAAATTGAATATGGAACACGTGTGTATCAGGTACCGTTCTCATGAAAAGGATACTCTTGTGGTCGTGGTTAAGTAGCTAAGTCGTGTCTAACTCTTGCGACCCCATGGACTGTAGCCCGCCAGCCTCATCTGTCCATGTGATTTTACAGGCAAAAATTACTGGAGTGGGTTGCCATTTCCTTCTCCAGATTCTCTAGTAAGAAGAGGCAAAACAATTAGGGAGGAGGAGATTGTTTAACTATATGGGTAAGTAGTGCCATTTAGAAAACGAGTAATAGTAGAGAGTAACTGAGTCACTGATTTTAAAAGGTAGTCACACACACACACACACACACACACACACAAAAGGTAGTCACAGAAAGCTCGAAGAAGATTAAATTTGACTTTCAAATGACAAGTCTTTTTGTGAAGATTTTTGCAGGCAGGATAAGTAGTGCAAAACTCAAGTAAGTGTGTTTTAAGAGCTGAAAGAAGGTAGTGTGTCTGGAGCATTGTCCTTGAGGGGAAGAAATGAAGAGAATATAGAAGTGGTAAATAGGGGCCAGATCAAGCAGAAATTTCTAATCAGGGTTAAAGAGCTTGCTTTTTTTTTTTTCCCCTTGAGTGAGACAGGAAGCCAGGGGACAGTTTTTACAATGGAGTGGCCTGCTACATTTTGGCTGTAGTATGCATAATGGATTGTAGTTGGAAGATAATGGCTAACATTTATTAAAGCACTTATGTAGTAGGCACTAAGGACTTAAAGTGTATTAGCTCATTTAATCCTTATATTATCCTTTTGGGCTTACTCAGTAGCTCAGTTGGTAAACAAACCGTCTGCAAATACAGGAGAGCCCTGTTTGATTCCTGTGTCGGCAAGTTCCGCCGGAAAAGGGATAGATTGCCAACTCCAGGATTCTTGGGCTTCCTTGGTGGCTCAGATGGTAAAGAATCTGCTGCAATGCGGGAAACCTGGGTTCGATTCCCAGGTTGGGAAGATTCCCCTGGAGGAGGGCATGGCAACCCACTCAGTATTCTTGCCTGGAGAATCCCCATAGATGGAGGAGCCTGATGGGCTACAGTGCATGGGGTCACAAAGAGTCCAACAGGACTGAACTGCTAAGCACAGCATCCTTTTGATACAGGTACTGTTATTAGCTCTTGCTTGGAAAATTGTGTGTCAGGGTCAAACAACTACTCGGGTGGAACTGGAATTCTGTACAACCTAGTTTTAAAGCCTTACCAGCTATCCTGTACTTGCTACTCTTGGATAAGATTAGCATGGAGAAGGCAAATTAGAATATTACTGCTTCACTTACACTGAGCAATTCATTTTTGATTCTTGACGTTTCTTTCCAGTCTTTTGTATTTTAACAAAACTGAAATCAGACAGTACCTATTCTTTATAGTTTGCCTACTTCATGTGAGGATGTACTGTGACTTTTTCTCATGTCTTAATTTTTCTAGATTATAGTTTTAGTGCCTTAGAGGATTCAGTCATAGGCATGTGCCTTAATATCAATTGTGTGTATGTGTTGTGCACATGTGTGGATGTGCACAGTCACTGTCAAGTTTGACTCTGCAAACACATGACTGTAGCCCACCAGGCTCCTCTCTCTATGGAATTTTCCAGGCAAGAATACTGGAGCAGGTTTGCCATTCCCTCCTCCAGGGATATTCCCTACCCAGAGATCAAACCCATGTCTCCTGCATTGGCAGGTGGACTCTTTATCACTGTGCTATCTGGGTATCAATATAGTTAACTAATTCCTTATTGATGAGTGTAACATGGTTTAGAGGTAGTAAAAAGAAATTTCTCAAGCTATTTTAAGGAGAAAAGAAGACTCTAGTACAGGGAATCGAGTAATTGGTATAAAATCATAGGAAACAACTACACAAAAGATCACAGTGAAACTGAAGACTTGAACAACTCTATATACCTAGTAGATCTAACACATGTCCGGAATACACCATCCAATTTCCATCTGGTGGAAATTAAAAGAAGCATATTCTTAGTCAATGGGACAAGGAAGAAATCACAAGAGAACTTCGAAAATCCATTGAAATGAATGAAAATTAAAACAACATACTGAAACTTACTGAATGCAGCAGAAGCAGTCCTTGGAAGGAAATTTATAGCTGTAAATGCCTATATTGAAAAAATAAGAAAAATCTCAATAACCTAACCTTCCACTTTAAGAAACTAGAAAAAGAGCAAACTAAACTAAAAGCAAGCACAAAGACGGAAATAAAGGGACTTTCCTGGCAGTCTAGTTGTTAAGGCTCCATGCTATCTCTGAAGGGGCTGCAGGTTTGATCCCTGCTCAGGGGCACTAAGATCCCACATGCCATGTACCAAAGAAAACACAAAAAAGCCACCTAAAAATATGGCAGGTTGAACAGACTAAGACAGTGGAGAACTTAGAAGACAGGAGTGATATGTGTGCTCATTGCTTTTGGGGTGTAATTACTCCAAGGCTTTCTCAATGCAAAGAAATAGAGAATATGTGTATACACACACAGACACATATTTACATCTACATTTCTTCATCTGCTTTTGTATGTCTTAAATTATGAATTCATATTCTTAAATCCAATTCCAACCCAACCATACATGTTTCATTCTTTTGTATTCATAACTCCTCTCTGCAACAGTGAGAGGCACGGTTCCAGTGGGGTTAATGTACATTGACTTGTTTGATCAAGTCTCCTGTATGTAAGCAGTTTGTCATCTGTGCTGACACCGTTGCCCCATATAACACCTCTCTGTTCTTGAGAATTTATTCCTCATTCCAGATTGCCCCCACCCATATGAATGACTTCCTCAGAATAAGTGTCCATTATTTGTAGACATCCTCCTCATCCCACTTGGTCTATGACACCCCACATATGTTGCTTTTCCTCATTGCAAAGCCTGCCCTGAACGACGGTGTAAAAAAGAACTAAAATAGCAGGGCTGGGATTGCTATCCTTTGAAAGGCCTTGCCAATTTGGCCCATAGTTGGCATCTGGGAACTTGGATTTGGGGGAGGGTTCCCACTATTCCCTAACTGATAATGGTTCACTGTGCCTAACGGGGATAGGCCTAATGTTTTCACAGATGTCATAACAAAGCTGGAGGAATTAAGCACATCCTGTGTAACTCCATTGGGAGAGGACTCTTCGGAGCCAGTCTTTGGTTTCCTCTGGACTTTGCCCCATACTCTTGTTCCCTTTGCTGGGTGAGAGATGCACGATCATCAGTCTGCCTTAATACTATACAACTTTATGTACAATAACCTTCTTTCAACATAATTCGATTTACTGTCCTCTCCCATTCTTTGTGCTATTACTTTTATATACTTTACTTCTACATATATTATAAATATCACACACTGTAAGCTTTTTTTTTTAAACAACTGATAGGTATTTAGAAACATAAAGGAAAACTTATCTTTTGTATTTACTGACAGATATATCATTTCCAGGTGTGACCTAAATCAAATCCATTAAGATTATACAGTGGAAGTGACAAATAGATTGAAAGGATTAGAACTGATAGAGTGTGTGAACTATGGATGGGGGTTCATATTACTCTACGGGAGTGAAAGCGAAGTGAAAGTGAAAGCCGCTTAGTTGGGTCTGACTTTGTGACCCCATGATACAGTCCATGAAATTCTCCAGGCCAGAATACTGTGGTGGGTAGCCTTTCCCTTTTTCAGGAGATCTTCCTAACCCAGGAATCAAACCCAGGTCTCCTGCATAGAAGGCAGATTCTTTACCAGCTGAGCCACAAGGGAAACCCCATTGTATAGGAGGCAGTGATCAAAACCATCCCCAAGAAAAAGAAATGCAAAAACACAAAATGGTTGTCTGAGGAGGCCTTACAAATACCTGAGAAAAGAAGAGACGCGAAAGGCAAAGGAGAAAAGGAAAGATATATCCATCTGAATGCAGAGTTCCAAAGAATAGCAAGGAGAAATGAGAAAGCCTTCCTAAATGATCAATGTGAAGAAATAGAGAAAAACAATAGAGTGGGAAAGAAGATCTCTTCAAGAATACCAGAGATAGCAAGGGAACATTTCATGCAAAGATGGGCACAATAAAGGACAGAAATGGTATGAACCTAACAGAGGCAGAAGATATTAAGAAGAGGTGGCAAGAATACACAGAAGAACTATACAAGAGATAATGACCCAGATAACCAGGATGGTGTGATCAGTCACCTAGAATCAGACATCCTGAAGTGCGAAGTCAAGTGGGCCTTAGGAAGCATCACTATGAGCAAGCTGGTGGAAGGTGATAGAATTCCAGCTGAGCTAGTTCAAATCCTGAAAGATGATGCTGTGAAAGTGCTGCACTCAATATGCCAGCATATTTGGAAAACTCAGCAGTGGCCACAGGACTGTAAAAGGTCAGTTTTCATTCCAATGCCAAAGAATGTTCAAACTACCACACAATTTCACTCATTTCACATGCTAGCAAAGTAATGCTCAAAATTCTCCAAGTGAGGTTTCAATGTACATGAACCAAGAACTTCTCGATGTTCAAACTGGATTTAGAAAAGGCAGAGGAGCCAAAGATCAAATTGCCAACAGCCACTGGATCATAGAAAGAGCAAGCAAATTCCAGAAAAACATCTACTTCTGTTTCAATGACTATGCTAAAGCCTTTGACTGTGTGGATCACAACAAATTGTGGAAAATTCTTAAAGAGATGGGAATACCAGACCACCTTACCTGCCTCCTGAGAAACCTGTATACAGGTCAAGAAGCAACAGTTAGAACTGGACATGGAACAACAGACTGGTTCCAAATAGGAAAAGGAGTACGTCAAGGCTGTATATTGTCACCCTGCTTATTTAACTTATATGCAGAGTACATCATGCGAAATGCCAGGCTGGATGAAGCACAAGCTGGAATCAAGATTGCCAGGAGAAATATCAATAACCTCAGATATGTAGATTATACCACCCTTATGGCAGAAAGTGAAGAACTAAAGAGCCTCTTGATGAAGGTGAAAGAGGAGAGTGAAAAAAGCTGGCTTAAAACAACATTCAAAAAACTAAGATCATGGCATCTGGTCCCATCACTTCATGGCAAATAGATGGGGAAACAATGGGAACAGTGACAGACTTTATTTTTTTGGGTCCCCAAATCACTGCAGATGGTGATTGCAGCCATGAAATTAAGACACTTACTCCTTGGAAGGAAAGTTATGACCAACCTAGATAGCATATTAAAAAGCAGACATTACTTTGCCAACAAAGGTCCGTCTAGTCAAGGCTATGGTTTTTCCAGTGGTCATGTATGGATGTGAGTTGGACTGCAAAGAAAGCTGAGCGCCAAACAATTGATGCTTTTGAACTGTGGTGTTGGAGAAGACTCTTAAGAGCCCCTTGGACTGCAAGGAGATCCAACCAGTCCATCCCAAAGGAGATCAGTCCTGGGTGTTCATTGGAAGGACTGATGCTGAAGCTGAAACTCCAATACTTTGGCCACCTCATGGGAAGAGTTGACTCATTGGAAAAGACCCTGATGCTGGGAGGGATTGGGGGCACAAGGAGAAGGGGACGACGGAGAATGAGATGGCTGGATGGCATCACCAACTTGATGGACATGAGTTTGAGTAAGCTCCGGGAGTTGGTGTTGGACAGGGAGGCCTGGCGTGCTGCGATTCATGAGGTCACAGAGTCGGACACGACTGAGCGACTAAACTGAACACAAAATTTTAGGTTAACTTTTATTTTTGCACTTATTTTTTAAATTGATGTATAGTTGAGTTCCAGTGTTGTTGATGAGATGGTTGGAGGGCACCACCAACTCAATGGACATGAGTTTGAGCAAACTCTGGGAGATGGTGAAGTACAGGGAAGCCTATTGTGCTGCAGTCCATGGGGTTGCAATGAATCAGACACGATTAATCAACTGAACAACGTCATGTTTCAGGTGTATAGTCAAGTGATTTCAGTTATATATTCTTTCAGATTCTTTTTGATGATATGTTATTGTAAGATATTGAATATAGTTTCCTATGCTACACAGTAGGTCCAGTGTTCACCTTTTTTTTACATAGTATTGTATAGTTTTTACACTTTAAAAATGTCACTCCATCATTTCCTGGATTCCATTTTTTCAAATAAAGTTATGCACCATTTTTGCTTTATTCAAGTGTAATTCCCTTTGCTGGCTGCTTTTGATATTTATTTTAATTGATTTGGTTTTGTGCATGTGTGTGTGTTTTGCAAAGGATGTACTCAGATGTGATCTTTGTTGAATTGATTCTGCTTGGAGTTCACTGAACTTCTTGGACCTGTAAGTTCATGTCTTACAACAATTTTGGGAAATCCCAGGCATTACTGCTTCAAATATTTCTGTTGCCCCATTCTCTGCCTGTACTGTCCTTTTGGATGTCAAAGTACATGTACATTAGACTGACTCTGTCCCACAGGTCTGAAATGTTTCTTTCTTTCTCTGTGCTTCACTTTGATAATTATATTAACTGCCTTCCTGTTTTCTTATCTCTGATGCACCCAGTTTACTGTTAAGCCCACCCAGTGATTTTTAAAATTTCAGACACTGTCATTCATTTCATAATTTATAATCACAGACTTTCTACTTGGTTTTCAGTTTCTATTTTTCTGCTAAGAATCCTAATCTATTAATCCATCCTTTTCCCTTGTAACTTTTTTAATGTATTTTAAAGCTGTTAAGAAATAATTTTCTGTTAATTCCAAGGTAGTCATCTGTGTTTCTGCTTCTATAGATTTTCTGTTGATTATGGATCATATAATTTTTCTTTGTATGTTTATTATTTTTGCTGGGCTTTGTGAAATTGACATGTTGTAAAGGCTCTGGATCCTGTTTTAACAATGTTTCATTCTGGCTAGCTGTTAAATTACTAAAGAATAACCTTGATGTTGTGAAAGCCTGATTTTACAGCTTTGTTTCAGCGAGTTTCTTCTAGCTATGCCCAGAGTTCTAAAGTACAGCCCTTAGTTCTAGGATGGACTGTCCTTCCTCCTCAGCCATGGCCCTTTTCGGGTGTCAATGGAGAACCAGAAGTGTTTACTAAAACCCCTCTTATTGGAATCTGAATTTCAAACTCTATTCGTCCAGCAACTGCTACAACTACTCTTTGGATTTCAACTACTGCTTTCTCCTGGATTCTTCCTGACTGTCACACTGCACAGATGTAATTTCAGAATCCAACAAGCATTTGAAAAGAATTTGCAGGCAGATTTGGGGACTTAGATCTCTCCTTTTCAAAATTTCCCTCCCAATTTCAAACTGTTCTAGAAGCACAAAATGACTCCTCAGCCCATTAAGACTGCCACATGCTCCTTGAATTCTATTTCGAAGCACACTGCAGATGTTGCAAGTTGCTCTCATGGTGAAACCTAGTTAATGTGTATCTCTTCTAGTATATGATCTTGTGTTGTTTTTGCCCATTTTTGACTGCTCTCTAGTCTTCTAATCACAGCTTTTTATATTTTGTTCAGAGTTTGTAATTGTTATTGGCAAGAGTCAGTTCAATACAAGCTACTCCTTCAATACCAGACTACAACCTCTGAAATCTCAAAAAGTTTCAAATAAATTAAAGGCAAAATAAAGTTTATAATTTATTTCCAATCCATTAGGATAAAAACCCACTTATGCAGCTGAATCTTTTAATTCATTTCTTCTGAAGAAAAGTACAAAAGACCAGAGTAAAACTGAGACAAGCATTTAAAGGAAAATCCTTTGACTCAAAGTCCAAAAACAAACTGTAAATGGTTCATTCTACCAAAAGAATTAGTTTTTTGTACAAAATATAATGAATTTTACACTATAAACAAAGACTGCTGTATATTAAATTAGAGTTCTAGTATCTCCTTTTCCTCCAATTCTTTCCAAGCACAAAGCATATTTACAAGTCAGAAACCTAATAACCTCATTTGGCAGACTGTCTTAGAATAAGCTTTTACCCTTAAGATATCTGGAAAGATAGTACTGATTCTTTCCATTGGCTCAAAGTCCAGTACATCAGAAAGGTTTCATTTAGTCTACAAAACTCTGCCACAGTAACATGAAGAGCACACGAAGGTTCAAACATTACCTTTCACTAAATAATATGGTACAGAGCTCAGTGCACAACCTACAAGGTCACAATCTGAGTCTAATATTCTTTCGGAAATCCTCAGCAACTTCTATCTTAATTGAAAAAGATCAAACCAAAACCTTACACGTCCTACCATATAATTACTCTACTTTTATGGCCCTTCTATGAGAGAAACACAGCTTAAAATAAAACTTAGGTAATGTAAGTCAAAGAAAATTGTTCTCTGGCACTAAGTTCAATTTCAGACTTGGTCAGGAAATTAACTTCCATACATGGATGTGCATACAGTAATATAATTCTGACTCAATGTTTATGACAATATTAATTTTTTATGTAACATGTGAGGTCTGTTATCTAAAACTTTTCCCAATAAATGAGCTACAATTAATGTATATAATATTATGACAATTTTAAAGGAGTTTGTAGTTTAAAAGTTGTAAGTTTAAAGCACGTGGACTTTTAATACAACCTACCAGTTATCAATAATCTTTTTCCAAATGAAAATTAAAAAATGAAATTTTATGAGCTTTATTGAAAATGTTTTAATTTGGGATGTTCACCATTCTTATCATGTATATTTTCATCATCTTTCATTATCAGTATTTTATAATGGATACTATAGTGTTTGAGACCTTAAAAAGATCCTACTCATGACCTAAAATATCACGGTTTGGGCTTAAAAATTTTTTTTCTATTTATCTCAACCCTCATTTTTATTATCCAGGGAGTTCTATGATTAGAGGAGACATGATTTAAGTTATAGCTACAAACAGCATGTAATCATACATCTTCTATATTTAGATAAATCTTTAAGATAAGAAAGAGTGAAGTTAAGAAGAATGTACGTCTTCATTATAAAATTCTTATCCAGTGAGGGCAAGTTAACTTTAATATATTTTCTCAAAACCAAAGATATTTTTCCTAAAAAAGAAATATTTGTTACCACTATAAAATTATTCTTTCCACCCATGACATTTTACATAAAAGCACCAAAGACGATTTCTGTAAACAAACTTTTAACCAGTAAACTAATGGCAAATATCCATTTGCCTTTATTACAATATTTAGAAGGCCATGATATGAGTCTCTACTTCCTACAAGGACATTTTTATAACAAAAACCCACACATACAAACAAGAAATGGAATTACTGTACATTTTTGGGGAACAAAAGGCAGATTAACAGACTAAAACTTTTTAGTTAACAAAGTGAGCACAAGAAACCTATAAAATGTATGCAATGTATAAAAATTCAGTAATTTTTTAAAGTTTCATTGGAAGGATTAATAAAACATGGTAGATCCACTGGCTTGTAATTATCCTGTAAACAGTAAGAAAGTAATAAGCAATAAATTAGAAATGTCTTCGTTCCCAGTATTTCCCTTCTCTTGCACAGGAACCACTTTCACAGTGGTTAAAATTGGCTTTCTTAAATATTAGAATAATTCTAGCAGAAAATAAATTCCATTAGGAATAAGTTAACAGTCTACAATAGATCTCTGACAAACATACTAGAAAAAAAATACTACAGGTCACAGGAGGACTGGTCTACATGTTGTATGATGACAGAGTATCTGAAAACTTCAAAATTTCTCCTCCTTTCACTAGATTTGTTTTGTTTTGTTACTATCGTATTGCTTTCCAAATTGTTTGGTAGAAAGGTAGTAGAAAAAATAAAAAGTGAAAAGAAAACATTTTTAACGTATGTAGATGTATGAAGAAGAAAAAAACCTTCAAAATTCTTTTTCCTACTACTGTTACATAGGAAAAAGTTTCATTTGGCACACAATTTGTAAAAAGAAAAAAAAAAAAAAACAGTGTTCGGCATTCCAATCACCCATAGTAAAGACAACAGTAGGAAATGAAAACAGGAAAAATGACTATTTTAAGAAAAGATGTCAGAAGACAAACCACCAAAGGCTCTTTTGTCTTCTACCATTCACTGTCTCTGGAATACTTTCATCTGCAACATAATATACAAATTACTATTTACATTACGATTATGTTGGTAAAGACGACCAGATTCCGTTTTTGTTGTGTTTTGACTTACAGTGCCCATTGGGATATCCGTGACCATCAAGGCAAGAAGGCCTTAAACAAAAATATTCTATTTGCATTGTATACTTTATTTAAATTTATTTTATGGTTCATCTTCTGGGGTGCACAAGTAATTGTAAGACTCTGAAAAGTCCTGTAAACTTAGGCTGACTTTCCGTAGCTGATAAAACTATTCATCGAAGATGTTATGTTTTTCTCTTGAAAAGTAAACATTCTGCAGGCTTACACAGTGGTATCTCCAAAGTCCTTGTTCCAACGTATGTATGCTTCTAAGGTTTGAGGGCTCACACTGCGTTTTATCTTTTTTAAGGATTCGGTGAAGTCAGATAATCGAATATTTCTCATCTAGATATAAAAAAAAGCACACAATACAAATGATTATCACATATACAACAGCCGACCCAATGGTGGCTAAAATTTATGCTTTGTTTGTTAATGTTAAAATATATGTAGACGTATTCTTAGAAAATCATGCCAATCATCTTATTTTACATATTATTATATATTAGGCAAGTTTCCTATTTAAGAAATCCTACCAAATAATATACTTTCATTTCATGTGTTTGGCTTCTTAGGTATTAACATTTTAAGTCACAGTATTTTCCCACTATAAAAACAAAACACAATCATTACAGAAAACTAGACAAAATATTCACAATTAGAACAAATAAACACAATCCCACTACTCAGATATACAACCACTATTTGGGTTATCTCCTTCCAATTTTTCTTCTGCATGGTTTCATGAAATTTTACATTCTCAAGTCTCACTCACCACAAGCATACTCTAGCTAAATTACTGTTTCTCAGAAAAGGAAAAAGAGTTTACAAGATGCACATGGGACTCTGAAGGAAATATTGCTCTTAATACAACATGGAGGATGCTTATGTCTAAAATTTTATTATTATTGCTTTTAATACATTTTTGTATTAATTTGGTCTTATTTTCTGAGATTTTTAATTGGTTTTGAGAATATAGAGTAAAACAAAAATGAGTTAATAAATACCTAAGTTTTTAAAAGATAAAATGGAATCTGGCACAAAGTGGTCAATTAAAAATTATCACATATTTACATGTATATTTTGCACCCAAATAAGAACTGGAGACAAAACTTCAGCTGATACTTATCTGTATTTTTTTTAATTTACATTTAAAAAATTTATTTTAAATTTTATTTATTTATGGCTGCGCTGGGTCTTCAGTGGTGCGTGAGGGCTTTCTCTAGTTACGGAGAGTGGGGGCTACTCTTGCAGGCCCTGGAGCATGCAGATTTCAGTAGTTGTGACACACAGGCTTAGTTGCTCCGCAGCATGTGGAATCTTCCTGGGCCAGGAATCAAACCCATGTCCTCTGCATTGGCAGGTGGATTCTCATCCACTGCGCCACCTGGGAAGTCCTAAAATTTACTTTTAATTGGAGGATAACTGCTTTGTAATGTTGTTAGTTTCTGCCATACATCAACATACATACATCATACATACATACATACATCAGCCATAGGTATACATATGTCCCCTCCTCTTGAACCTCCTTCCCACCTCCCAGCCCTCTAGCACCAAGTCAAGCTCCCTGCGTCATATGGCGCATTCCCACTGGCTACCACTTACGTGTGGTAATGAATATGTTTCAGTGCTACCCTCTCAATTTGTCCCATCCTCTCCTTCCCCTGCTGTGGTACACAAGTCTGTTCTCCATGTCTATGTCTCTATTACTGCCCTACAAATAGGTTCATCAGTACCATTTTTCTAGATTTCATACGTATGCATTAACACATGGTATTTGTTATTCTCTTTCTGACTTACTTAACTCTGTAAAACAGCCTCTAGGTTCATCTACCTCACTAGAACTGACTCAAATTCGTTTCTTTTTATGGCTGAGTAATATTCCATTGTATATATGTATACAACTTCTTTATCTATTCATTTGTTGATAGACATCTAGATTGCATATATTCTTTTTATTACTTATAAAAAACCCAATCTAACTTCTTCATATCCTCTCTAATATCAACATTGCATAGATTAAGAAAATTAGTAAGAAAATAGAATGGATTTCCTTGATCTCTATAAAAGGTTGCCATTATTTAGTATTTATGTATTTTTAAATTAGGGCTTCCCTGGTGGCTCAGATGGTAAAGAATCTGCCTGCATTGCAGGAGACCCAGGTCAGTTATTTAATGGATACCTATACAGTAGAATTCCATGGGCAGAGGAGCCTGATGAGCTACAGTCCATGGGGTTGCAAAGAGTCGACCATGACTAAGTGCCTAACACTTTCACTTTTTTTATGCAGTATTCACTGTTGCCAGACTTTCAGTGCTTTATAAACATCAACTCATAAGCCAGGACTAATAGCTAAAAGCTGTTACCAAATTATTAAGACCATTAGGTTAAAAATAAATTGCATAAAAGTATACAGTAGAAGCAAAAACTTTAACAATGTAACAATGTGTGTAACAATGACACACATTATTAGTGGAATGATCACAAAAAAGTACTATCATGTTATTTTTTTATAATTCAGTAGTTTTAAGTTTTAGTACTGCTATCTAAAATTTAGGGACTTCTCTGGTGGTCCAGAGGTTAAGAATCCACCTTTAAAGCAGGGGACACAGATTCGATCCCTGGTTAGGGAACTAAGATCCCATATGCTGCAGAGCAACTACTAAAGCCTGCGTAGTCTGGAGCCCACGTGCCACAACTAGAGAGCCCGCAAACCACAACTAGAGAGTCTGTGTACCACCATGCAAGATCCCACAGGATGCAAGGAAGATCCACGTGCCACCTCGAAGACCCAACACAGCCAAATAGACAAAATTTAGTTTAAAATAATGAAATGGCTTACATATTTTAAAAATACAAGATACAATTCAAGTAGATATGTTACACTGTAATCCTGAAATAAATGTACTCTGTTAGAATGAATTCATGATATTTTAAAAAATTTGTATTTTTAGGCTGTCATTGGAATAGGCTAACTTAACATCCAAACTAATAAAAACAAAGCAGTATGCATTTTGACACACAGTCTTTAAATTATTCTCCATTAAAATGAACCCAGGTTCCTAAAGTTGCTGATTCTAGTCTTGGGATAGGCAATTTCAAGGTGTGCCTTGCTCCCAGAAAGCAACAACGTTTTTCAGAGTTCTAAAGTAGAGTTGAGAGGGCTCATCTTAATACAAAAGCAGATTTTGCTGGCCAAGTGTGACCCATTAAACATAAAATTAAATTGATTTACAGACATGGCAGGTATCTCCTGCTATGTCTCCTAATGATTCCATCTCTTGTTATATATGCCCTTGTGTAATCCTCTCCCCTGAGTGTAGACTGGACTGAAGAACAGACTACAGCAAACGTGCTGAGATGTGACTTCCATGATTAGGTCATCAAGACTATGACTTCCATCCTGCTGGCACTCTCTATTCTCTTCCTGGCTCACTGGCTTTGATGAAGCAAACTACTATGTTGGAGAGGCCTATGTGACAAGGAACAGAAGGTGGCTTCCAGCCAATAAACAGAGAAAACTGAGGCTTTCAGGCCAACAACACAAGAGGAAATTAATCTGGCAAAAAAAAAAAACAAAAAAAACCAACCCACAAAACACAAAAAAACACGTGAGCCTGGAAGCAGATCTTTCTAGTTTAAGCCTTATAATGACTATAGCCCCAGACAACATCCTGATTACAGCTTTGTAAGAAACCCTAGACCAATGCCTTGACTACAGCCCTCAGAGAGTTTGAAGTGGAGGATTCAGCTAAACTGTGCCCATATTCCTTTCTCTGTGAAAATGTAAGATAATAAACACATGTGATTTAAGCTGCTAAATTTTGTGGCAAGTTTTGTTATATGGTAATAGATACCTATTGCCACAAAATTACCTTGTTTTAAAATCATGACTCTAGAAGAGTTACTAAAAAAAGAAGACAGACTCAATTTATTCTTCAAGTAAAATGGGAACTATATTTATGTTCAGTTTGTTCAATGAAGAAGAAAAATGTTAAAGTTTAGTTGTATGTATAATTCTCAGGATGGGTAAAACATAAAGCTTAATAAATCCACTATCAACAGAAAACAGGTTTCTCATGAAATAATTATGGACAGATTCCTAAGAATTTCTCCTATTCCCTAAGCCACCCACTTGCTTTCATAAAATTAGTATAAGGTACTAATGAAGGTATATCCAAGCATCCATTTATAGGTTTTTAGTGGGCTTGCGAATGGTTGAAAGTGAAAAAGTGAAAGTGTTAGTTGCTCAGTGGTGTCTGACTCTTTGTGACCCTATGGACTGGGGCCTGCCAGGCTCCTCTGTCTATGGAATTCTCCAGGCAAGAATACTGGAGTGGGTTTTCTTATTCACAGAAAATGCCAGGGCCGAGGCACTTGAGATAGAGGGAGGAATACTTGCAGACATGGGGCTCAGTGGATTTTGCAGAAGTTGATTAAGAATTAGTAGACAACTTCTTACTAAAAATCATTTGCCAGCTGATGGTTGTAGTTCATTACTTATGGCCTTGATTAGCTCCTTCATTCTTTATGGTCTGTTCACAGGACCAAGACAGAGGCCAAAAGTGTCACCCAATAGACCTTTCTTCAATTTTCATTTAGGGAGGCCAGGGTATATACATGAAATACCAGGTTTACCTGTCCTGAGTCCAAGGCAGGGAGAGTGGTGTGTGGGAAAGAAATAATTCATGCACAGTGCTTACTTTTTGGATAGAAAAGCACATATTAGGTTTATGCTAAAAAAACATTTAAAAAATAATATATTGATGGGATAGTGTTAATAATTTATACATAAGCAAAAAAGCCCTCAGGACACTTAGTACTAATATATTTTTTTTAAGTTAGAAATATAGGGAATCAAAATAATGAGTCAGATAAGAGGAACATGAAACTATACTTTAAATGTGAATTTTAAAGGTAATCATAGCTAAACACCAAAATATATGACATGTGGAATTCTTTATTCCTAAAAAGCTTCATTCATGTCACATACACTCCAGGTAAACTAGACTGTTGCAATGGAAAAGGGTGGTTGCAAGAAGTGTGAAGGCTTTCTTAGCAATGTAGCTGGTTAACCACTATGCACAAGATGCCTGAAGATAATAACCTCAAATTTACCTGGAAGCTTGAAGAAAAAGGACTGCCAAAATGTACTCATACTCAAGTACACTCATTCTCTGTATTAAGATTTCACTATTAATACTTGGACAGGATTGTCTGCAATGTGCAAAACCCTTGCCAGCCTCCAGTCCACGTCTCTGGGGGTTTTTGTTGGGTTTTTTTTTTTTTTTTGAGTTCACACTTGAACTCCAGTGGAGTTCTAGTCTCTGTTCTATGCCAAGAATGAAGTCTCTTTGGTTAGTACTCAGGTGCTATCTGAGCTCCGAGAAGTAAGTTACATAATTTAAATCTGATTTAAAATGTCTGATTACATAGTTATGATCATTCTGCATATCCAATTCTATATTTTGCAGGCAATTTTTTTTCAAAAGTAATGCTTCAGCATCTCATAAGGGGACCTACCATACTTTTAAGATGTAACAAATTATGTCATAATGGAAACTGTATTGCTTTTATAAGAAAGAAAACAAACATTACCTGTTATATGCCATCTTTACAGTGTATAAAATTCTCAAGTTGCCTGTTTGTTTTGTTTAGTATTTATATAATGATTTGACAGAAAATGATTTAATGATTATGTATAATATATTTTGTGCATTACCAAAGGAGACCGTCATTTGACAGTCCTCCATATTTTGAAATGAAGCAAAAGTAATTTTTTTCCGGTTTCTAATCAAACTGGAAAAATCCAGACAAAAGATACATCTTACAATCTACAGGACCAGACAAAAGAAAGATAATTATAAAACAATTTACCTCACTGGCAGACATATTCTTCACTTGTTCTGGTTTCAGTTCTGTAAAATATAAAAATGAGCCACTTAGAGAAAAAAAGACTTCCAAGTTTAAATTAACAAAGTTCAATAATCTAAAAGTACATGTTCAATATAAATTATATTGAGAAAAACAGATTAATAATAAGACCACATACAATTTATAAATGCTTAGACTAATATTCTTTCCTAGGAAAGCATCGGTTTCTTCATATATTGCTCAAGAACAATAGAATCTATAAATCTAAAAGTAAACTTAAAATAATGCAACTTCTTTACAAAAGTCATTAGTTGTTTTAAGCCAACAACTTTTTTTTCCCCCAGAATAGCTAACATATCCCCCAAAATACAAACGATTTATACATTAGCTAATGTTTCTGAGTTCAGTATCTGAACAAGATGTTACACCTCCAGCATAATGAAAGCTTGACTAAAATGCCTTACCCAGAGTTTCAAAATATATTCTCAAGGTTATATTTATTACTCTCTAAAGCAGCAGTTCTTAACTAGTAGTCTGTTTGACTGTGAGAGAGAGATTTGAAGTTGCATGTTCCATGTTCTATTTTGCCATCATAGCCAGTAATCGGAGTGCAAACCTGGGTGCATCTCCCGTCCACTTCCCATGCTGCCTGTGGAAAAGCAGCTGAGAACATCTACTCTAGAGTGATTATCATCCTGAGTTTAACATAACCCAACAATGACAGATGTGGTACTTCAGAATCAAACAAAGCAATGAATGATATACTCTGCTGCAATTTTTCAAAAGATAACATATAATGATAAAAGTAAAAACATCTATTTATATAAGTTTCCTTACATACATTAATTTCAAGTGACATTAGAATACTGAACTGAAAAGAACCATAAAATAGATAAGAACATTTTCCCTTTATTATTCTTTTTCACTTGCTTAAAAAAGCTCTCTTATTCTTGAGGGTTTTTTTTTTTTTTTTTTGCTGCTAACCTACTATCAAGTTGCAAAGTCTGCTGTCTAGAACAAGATTCATGGTACAATGATCCATGGACTGTCCTTATATGGTCTGTGAACTAAGAATGATTTCACATTTTCTGTGTTGTGGGAAAAAAAAGGGGGGGGGGCATGAAGGAGGAGAATGAAGAGCAGGAAAAGGAAGAGGAAAAAGAAACAGCAAAAGCAGTATCAACAGCAGCAGCAGAATATGCTACAGAGAGCATATGTGGCCAATGAATCTAAAGCTTTTCTCAGAGAGGTTACTTAACCTTAAGTCTAGAAACTCTGTATCAAGTTTAATGAAGTTTTCCACTGATTCAGCTTTACTGCTTTCCAACGAATAAAAGAGACCTCTCAATAAGGACTTCTTAAACTTCTGAATGGTATAACAAACAGTTCTAAATGTTTAAAGCTTTGGAATTCCTACCTCTGATAGGACCCAGTGCTGCATCCTTTGCCAAAGCTGTTAGGTCACTGCCTGAGTATCCATCGGTCATTCTGAGAATGAGAAGGAAGAAAGAGCAACTTATTTTTACCTTTCCAGATTTAAAATCACCACATAATAAGAGGGTAAAACCCTAGCTTACCTTTGTCATCAAGCAGACAGCTACGTGATTTGATTTTTAAGGGCACAGGAAGGCCCACTCACTAAAAACAAAACAACTTACTGGTTCCTTGTAATGCCTCAAATTTTCACCATTAGAACCATTCCCTTTTTATTTTTTAATTAATTTTAATTGAAGGATAATTGCTTTACAGAATTTTGTTCTCTGCCAAATATCAACATGAATCAGCCTTAGGTATACATACGTCCCCCCGCCCTCATGAAACTCCCTCCCACCTCCCTCCCCATCCCACCCCTCTAGATTGCCACAGAGCCCCTGTTCGAGTTCCCCAAGTCATAGAGCAAATTCCCACTGGCTATCTATGCCCACATACGGCATTCTAAGTTTCCATGTTACTCTTTCCATACATCTCACCCTCTCCTTCCTCCCCCACCCCATGTCCGTAAGTCTGTTCTCTATGTCTGTTTCTCCACTGCTGCCCTATAAATAAACTCATCAGTACCATCTTTCTAGACTCCATATGTATGGGTAGTATGTGATATTTATATTTCTCTGACTTACTTCACTCTGTATAGTAGGCTCCAGGTTCATCCACTTCATTAGAACTGACCCAAATACATCCCCTTTTTATGGCTGAGTAATATTCCATTGTGTATATGTACCATAGATTCCTTATCCATTCACCTGTTGATGGACATCTAGGTTGCTTCCATGTTCTAGCTATTGTAAATAGTGCTGCAATGAACATTGGAGTACATGTGTCTTTTTCAATTTCTGTTTCCTCAGGGTATATGCCTAGGAGTGGGATTGCTGGGTCATATGGTGGTTTTATTCCTAGCTTTTTAAGGAACTGCCATACCATCTTCCATAGTGGCTGTATCAATTTACATTTCCAACAGTGCAAGAGACTTCCCTTTTCTCCACACCCTCTCCAGCATTTATTGTTTATAGACTTTTTGATGATAGCCATTCTGACCGGTGTCAGGGGGTATCTCATTGTGGTTTTGATGTGCATTTCTCTTAATAATGAGCGATGTTGAGCATTTTTTCATGGGTTTGTTAGCCATCTGTATGTCTTCTTTGGAGAAATGTCTGTTAAGGGACTTTTTCCCACTTTTTGATTGGGTTGTTTGTTTTTCTGGTATTGAGTTGTTTGAGCTTCTTGTATATTTTGGAAATTAATCTTTTCAGTTGTTTCATGTGCTATTATTTTCTCCCATTTTGAGGCTTTTCTTTTCACCATGTTTATAGTTTCCTTTGCAATGCAAAAGCTTTTAAATTTAATTAGGGCCCACTTGTTTATTTTTGCTTTTATTTCCATTACTCTAGGAGGTGGGTCATAGAGGATCTTGTTTTGATTTATTATGTCGTCAACTGTTCTGCCTATGTTTTCCTCTCAGAATTTTATAGTTTCTTGTCTTACATTTAGGTCTTTAATGCATTTTGAGTTTATCTTTGTGTATGGCATTAGGAAATAGAACCATTCCTTTAGATTAAGGTATGCTGCATCTCCAGGAGACTCCATTAAGTTGTAAATATGTGCCCAGGAAAGGTCACATCTATAAACCAGTGCTGGCCAACTGACACATAACTGCAATTACTTCTCTATAGATTAATGAGTCTCTATCTAGACCAAGAACTGCCTTGATGGAATGAGGGGCAATCGAGGAAGATTTCTTCATCTGTAGGACACCCTATAGGACAGACAGGGTGAAGGAAGGGTCTGGGGTAGAAGACATTGGCAAAAAGAGGTACACCTGAATGGGATGCCACAGTGGGAACGCCTGGGCAGCCAAGAGATTATTAAAGGGAGCTAAGAACTAGGGAAGTCAAGAGGAGGAGGAAAATAGAACAGGAAAAAAACATTTACTTATCATGCACTCTGTTAAGTAACTGCAGAAACATTATTAGTGGATTTTTTACTGGAATAACAAAGGCGGCTCTCAATATTTCCAAGTACTGAATTTGTTCTTTTTTCATAGGTATCTGGGAACTCAAGAGTTTTTACTAATAATACTAGCTATTCACATTCTTGTTGAATATTTTAAATTACTTTTTCAGTTTTTTCCAATGACTAAAAATGCATGAGTGTATCTCCTATATTCAGTTTCTACTTAATATACTGCTTATAAAAAAAGTTGAAGATGTCAAAGTTTAAAAAAAATTATGTGTAATACAAAAGAACAAGTTTAAGTGAAAATACCTGTTGGTGTGGGCAAATATGCAATGTTTTACATCTGAACAATTATTTTAATACAACTTAAGTTTATAAAAAAAATATAGTACCATCATTAGCAAATAGCTAATAGGTCATGTCTTCCAGAGGATTTAGAAAATGAAATTTAGGTATCATACATAAGAAAATGAGATAAGTGAGAAGATAAAGGAAGTAGAGAATGAAACAAGTTTTCAGATAAATTACTCGTTTCAGACATGAGCTTACTTTAAACAAAACAGAAAAAAGACTTCTTAAAAATAAAGAAAAGCTGCAGGATAGACGAAATCAAATCACTCACCTAGCAAGTTGAGCTAGTTCTTTTTGGGTCAATGGGCTTCCTTGTTTACATAATAGATTTTTTAATAAAAGTAGTCGTGTCTGAAAAGAAATATTAAAGAATTATCAGTCCTAAGAGTTGGCTTAATAAAATACCCAGGAGTTAGGTTCAAATCCTAACTCTCATTTAGAAGCTCTATGATTTTACACAAAACACTCTACCTTTTACAGTCTCACTTGTATTTATTAAAATAACAATTTTTTGACAGTTCCTAAAAGAGTAAAAACTAATCCAAATAAAGCACTAATAAGCAAATAGCTGCTGCTACCACCAAGGATGTTAAGGGTCTGAGGTAGACAACCACAATTTAAAGCTATGGATTCATATAGTATGGACTCTCACCCACTTTAAGTCTATAATTCAGTGACTTTTAATAAGATTAGAGTTGTGTAACCATCACCATAATCCAATTTTAGAACATTTCTATCACTCCAAAAAGCTAATCTGTGTCTGTTTGCAATTAATTCTGACTTCCACCCAAAGCCTTAGCTAACCACACTCTACTTTATGTTTCTGGGAATAGCCTTTTTTTAGACACTTCATATAAATGGAATCATATAATAGGTAATCTTTTGCATCTGGCATCCCTCACTTAATAAAATGTTTTTAAGGTCCATCCATATTACAGTATGTGAAAGTACCATATATGGAATGGTATGATACCATTTAGCAATAAAAGGAATAACCACGTTTGTTTATCTATTCACCAATTGATGACTAGATTTTTTGCAGTTCTTGGCTATTATTTATAATGCTGTTGTAAAAATTCTTGTACATGTCTGTATAGATATATGTTTTCATTTCTTGAGTAGAATCTTATGAATAAAATTTTAGAGTCTTACATGCATGCTCAGTTGCTAAGTCGTGTCTGATTCTTTGCGACCCTATGGACTGCAGCCTTCCAGGCTCCTCTGTCCATGGGATTTCTCCAGGCAAGAATACTGGAGTGGGTTGCCATTTCCTCCTCCAGGGGATCTTCCTGACCCAGAGATTGAACTGCATCTTCTGCGTCTCCTGCGTTGGCAGGCAGATTCTTTAGCACTGCGCCACCTGGGAAGCCCACGGGGTCTTACGGTAAGTTTATCTTTTTAAGAAACTGCCAAACTTTCCAGTGCAGCTGTACCATGTACCACAAGACGTAATAATGTTAAATGGTAGGTCTTGTTTCTGCCTAAAATTAAAAAGTTCAAACATGGATACATACCTCCTCATTTGGCAAAGACACATAAACCCGTTTGGTAAAACGCCTAAAAAAAGGATTCAAGCAATCTCAGAAATACAGTTTTGAATTTAAATAGCAAATAACAAAAACAAAGCTTTAAGTATAATGCTCAAAGCATGTGAATACATTTTAGTAGTCATCAGTGTAAAAAGTCACCCCTTTAAAACATTCTGGTTAAATATATAAAATAGATAACTAATAAGGATCTACTGTGTATACCACAGGGAAGACTACCCAATACTCCGTAATGACCTACATGGGAAAAGCACCTAAAAGAGAGTGGATACATGTGTGTGTGTAACTGATGCACTCCGCCGTACACCTGGGCCTGACAGAACACTGTACATCAACTAAACTCCAATAAAATTAAAAAATTCTAGTTACTGTCTAAAAATCCTCAGTATTGTCAGAACTAAGTTAACCATTCGTGTATCTGTATTTTTTAACAGTAGTTAACACTTTAAAACAAAATATCTGATATAAGAAGTTGCAGAAACAGATCTCTGCTATCTCCTTGAAACTGAAAACAACTAAAACCAACAAGAACAACAGAAACAGAAATGTAAACTCCATCATCAGCAAACTAGGCAATGCTTACGGAACTGAAACGTATGAAGAAGGCATGCCTAGGGCAGTGAAAATTACACTGACGAAAGTGAATACAGACAGGACCTGCCACTGCAAATTCCAGACTCGGTTGTCAGAGCAGTTTTCCAGAGGAGACAGAGAACACTCTGAGGGGCAATAAAACTAACCTCCCCACATTTAAACAAGCACATGAGGACTGGCTCTGCAGACCATGTGACCCTAATCAGTGGTAAAGGAATGACAAGGGAGATGAGGCTGAAAAAAGAAACTCAAAGACACAACATCTTTGTAAGAGGACATCAGTCAGTCTGGCAAGAGGACAAGCTGTCTTGAAATGGCCAATCTTTTTCAGTTGAAGAAGACTAAATCGGCCCAATCTCTTATTTACATACACGTACACATCTTTACCAGGTGGGGCTTTGTTGTGAGTCAAGGAGACTGCCCACCAGTCTAGGGTATATAGGACAATTCAAGATATTTGCCTTGTTATCTTACTTTTCTAGCTCTTCTACAACATCCTTCCAAAATTAGGTTCTCCAAGAAAACTCCCCTTATTCAAATAAAATAGGCAAAACAGACAAAAGCATAGGACTGATTCTAAAAAACAGTACCAAAAAATAGTGGAAAGAATACAGTAAACATAAAATAGATAAAATGAAGAACATTCACAAGAGGATTTTGCCATAAAGCAAATTAAAATTGTGACTAAATGTCTCTCCAAGAAAATAATTTAATGAAAAAAAAAAAGGCTCCTATGAAATAAGAGCTCAATGAGATAGAAAGGTTCAAAGAAGAAAGACAACAGAAGATGAAAAATGGGATTGCAAAGAACAGGAAAGCAACAAAAAAGAAAACAAAAACCACCACAGAAACAAAGGTCACAAAAGTAACAGTAGTAGTAGAAAGGAGATTAGACACTAACCCCACTGAGTTAACCCGTAAACGTGAATAAAAAGCAGGCTGGCTTCAGACTTTCACCCTGCAACATCCAGTCCTAGAAACAACAGGCAATGCTACAAATTCCTCAGGAAAAGAATGGGAGGTCCAACAATTTTATGTTGAGTCAAACTGTCCCAGTAGAAAGGGAACACATTTGCTCAAACACATGAGAAGAGAGAATGCAGCTCCCATGAACTGTGTTAGCAGGGTAACAATCAGTTTTGGAGTTTTAAGATACTTTAATCCAACTGAGAAGAAATAAGCAATTTGCCTAAAACCACAAAGTTAAAAACAGTTTTCGTGATATGCTGGTCCTGTCCTCAAAAGTTTTGTTTACTAACAAGAGGCCAGAAGATGGATATAGAGAGGAAAACAATGAGTTTAGTCTTCACACTGAGAATGAACGAGACAAAAAATATGCGAGACGAATGAAGGAGTAAATAATCTGTAATAAGTGCGTGCGTTTCCACATAAATTTCCCTACCTGAGGACAGCTTCATCAAGCTCTTGTGGCCTGTTAGTTGCACCCATTACAAGCACTCTGTCATCTCCAGCAGACTGTACCTATAAGTCAAATTTTTTTCAATACTTTTAAAGTAATAAAGAAAAACACAATGAAGTTGTCTATTTCTAATTTGGGCCATTCAATTGGAAAATACATACACTAAAATGTTACCACATAAAAATATCATAATCAATACGTACACCATCAAATTCTATTAGAAATTCAGTTTTTAGACGTCTGCTAGCATCATGTTCTCCTTCTCTTCTTTCACACAAAAGGCTATCAACTTCATCTAGAGGAAATACAAGGATGAAACTTTAATTAAAACCCAAGCTACATGAGTTATCTGAGATTAACCTAGTTTATTATTTAGGTTTTTAATATAATGTATCCTACTCAATTTGTTGGATAGTCTTTAACCTTGTGCTTTTTAAAAACTTTTTACTTCTGCAACTATACTTCAATAAAAATTTTAGAAAACTTTTTACTTCTGAATAATCTTTCCTATCATTCCCTCACATTTGGGAGAAGGAAATTTTACAAATGTTCAACTAAGCTGTTGGAAGACATGTTCTTACCTATAAAAATTATGGAAGGTTGAAGTTCTCGAGCCACGGCAAAAAGAGCTCTCACCAATTTCTCTCCTTCTCCCACCTAAAATAAGGCATTGTACACTGTTAAACCCATAAAATGCAAGATTGTTCCTTCCAGCTTTTATAATTTCACTACTGAAAATCTAGCACCTAGGAATTTAACTTCTCTTTCTTTACAGCAACCAAAGATTTGGTTTAAAGAACAGGGGTGAGGGGGGTTATTGATTGTTCCTTATAATATTAGTAAATAGACTACTTATTTATTATTCAAGAGAATCTGGTGAGTACTTTAAAAAAACAAAATATATCTCTGTCTTGTTTCACTATGCATTCCTAAGACTTGAGATTGGGGTGTAACTACTGAGAAGAGGGAACACCAGAGGACAGAGGGATGCAGCAATATTCCTTAGGCTGCAGGGTGTATTTATAGAAGCACGTAAATTGGAACGTGCTCCAAAATCACTGCAGATGGTGATTGCAGCCATGAAATGAAAAGACGCTTACTCCTTGGAAGGAAAGTTATGACCATCCTAGACAGCATATTAAACAGCAGAGACATTACTTTGTCAACAAAGGTCCGTCTAGTCAAGGCTATGGTTTTTTCAGTGGTCATGTACGGATGTGAGAGTTGGACTATAAAGAAAGCTGAGCACCAAAGAATTGATGCTTTTCAACTGTGGTGTTGGAGAAGACTCTTGAGAGTCCCTTGGACTGCAAGGAGATCCAACCAGTCCATCCTAAAGGAGATCAGTCCTGGGTGTTCATTGGAAGGACTGATGTTGAAGCTGAAACTCCAATACTTCGGTTACCTGATGCGAAGAGCTGACTCACTGGAAAAGACCCTGATGCTGGGAAAGATTGAGGGCAGGAGGAGAAGGGGACAAAAGAGGATGAGATGGTTGGATGGCATCACCGACTCAATGGACATGAGTTTGGGTGGACTCTGGGAGTTGGTGATGGACAGGGAGGCCTGGTGTGCTGCGGTTCATGGGGTCGCAAAGAGTTGGACACGACTGAGCGACTGAACTGAACTCCTAAACAAAACTTGCTCTACTAAAAACATCTTGAAAATCCATTCTCACAATACCACTGTCAATAAATGTCAAAGCATTTCTAGGTAGCCCAGGTGGTCTATGAACACTCCTTAAGACATTATCAGGGGCTTGAATACTATACTAAAGCCATTCTATACACCAAAGCATCTATGCTTCGAAAGGGTCATGAGGTTTGCAGTAGTCTACTACAAAAACTACTTTGTCCTCTAGGTGGCATTTATTCTTTTTATTGAAAATTAAATTTAAAAAAAAAAAGGAAAAGCCTCAGATTTAGATTCTGCAAAACAAATATTCTCAGAGCCAGAAGGAACCGCAAGAGATCACCTCTTATGACTTCAACATTGTAAGATTTCCCTGGTGATCCAGTGGGTGAGTCCACCTCTCAGTGCAGGGAACCTGGGTTCAAACCCTGATCTGGGAAGATTCCACATGCTGTGGGAACAACTAAGCCTGAGGGGCACAGCTACGAGCCCGTGCTCCGCAAGGAGAGAAGCCACCACCGTGAGAAGCCTGTGCCTCCCAACAAGAGAGCAGTGCCTGCTCACCACAACTAGAGAAAGCCTGCACGCGTCAATGAAGACCCAGCCTAGTCAAAAATAAGCAAATACATTTTAAAAAAAGCCACTTTATAAAGGAAGTAAAACCTAAAGTGATACTTTCTTAAGGCCAGTTCTGTACCTAAGTTAGGCTGGCATCCCCACCTCCTAACTTCCAGGACAGTGTTCTCTGCTGTGGTATGTGCATAATATAGGTAGCCCACTGCAACAACAGTTTTACTTGTAAAATTTCACACAGGAAACAGAACTTAACCAGGAAAAGTATCACTATATAGTTACTTTTAATTACTTTACAAAACTGAGACCTCTGCCACTACCTGATCTTGTACTTCTAGCCTCCAAATTTCTATTGTTCAAGCCACCCAGTCTGTGGTACTTTAATACACAACCCTAACAAACAAATCTCACAGAAAAATTTCACTTTTAAACGAGCCTAACAAATGCACGTAACCTTCTACTTTGAAGAGTAAAAAATAGATATTTAAATAATATGTAAGTAATAGATATAAAACTCATAGAAAAACATCTTTGTGTAATGTTATTGCCATTGATTCTTAACACAGTAACATTTAGACAGTAACTTAAAGCATGACAATACTGGAAAAAGAACACTCACATATTTTGAAGTTAAACTTGCAGCACTTATATTAAAGAAGGTTGCATTAGATTCTGCAGCTACTGCTTTAGCCTTTAAAAATCAGAAGGGTAAATATATTAGTTCAATTGCTTTAAAAAGATAACCACATGTGATCAACTTAATTTCTAGAAAACATTTCCTAAAAACATAAGGTATGACACAATTTTCAACAAATAGCAATCAATGTATTTCCTTCTCAGCAATGAGGAAAAGGTGCAGGAGGAGCTGTGCTTCTTCTCACTCTCTTATCTCTAAGAGAGATGTCAAAGGGAGAGGTTGAAAAAAAAAGAAGGGTGTGTTATTCTCTTCCCAGTTATAGAAGATAACTGGTTAGAGAAAGATAAACAGCTAAAGGAAAAAGTTACTCTTTCCCTATTTAGTTTCCCTGTAGCAGAGTCATGCAGGAAAAGAGGTATTCAGATCCTAGCAAAAACTTCTGGCAAAACGATATAGAAAAAAACAATCTGTTGTATGTCAGTTATGCCTCAATTAGAAAAAAAGAAAAGAAGAAATCTGTATCAGGCTGATTATTTTATTTTAATAAACCTGCTAAAATAGAAAAAAAAAAAAATCAGAGATTAGGAAGATACTCAATATAGTAAGGTAAACTCTTCCAGGGCAAAATTTTAATATTTAACTTGGGAAAACAATGAAAATTATACTGTTCCCAGCACCAAACTAATACTGGAGATAACATATGTGGTTTTCCCCTCTCTTCATCATTAAGAACTAGCTTAAAACCTGGGAGTTCCCTGGCGGTTCAGTGGTTAGTACTGAGTGCTCTCACTCCCATGACCCTGGATTCAACCCTGATCTGAAAACTAAGATCCCCAAGATGTGCAGTGTGGGGGGAGGGGAGGGACGGGGACGGAGAAGGTATGTAACACAAAAAGCAAATCATAAATAACAGATTCAGTGACAATGAAATGTTTCTTTTATTCATATTATACTCTTAATATCTCAATAGAACATACCAATTTAAAAAGAATTCTTACCAGCATTGTTTTCCCATTTCCAGGTGGACCAAAGAGTAACAAGCCTCTGGCAGGAGCCCTAAGCCCTGTGAACAACTTAAAAATACATACTTTAGTTCACAACTGTGATTCTGGAGACACTTTTTCCAGACATATTGAGTATTAATTGTGATCTAAAAAGTATTATTTGTTATCAGTAGCATCCTCCCAAAGAGAGTTGCCCAGAGCTCTAAAGAGAACATATAATCAATAAATTACTATAATTACCAAAAACAGAAGAAAACAAAGGGAAATAAAACCAAATTCCTATTGATCAAATTGAAAGCAACTGAGCTTCCCCGGTGGTCCGGTGGTTAAGAATCCGCCTGCCGATGCAGGGGACACAAGTTCAGACACAGGTCTGGGAAGACGCCACAGGCTGTGAGGCCACTGCTCGAGAAGCGCAACTCCTGAGCCCGCCGGCTGCAACAGCTGACCCTGTGCACCCCAGAGCCCGTGCCCCACGGCAGGGGGCCGCCACCGCGAGAGCCCGTGCCCCACGGCAGGGGGCCGCCACCGCGAGACGCCCGTGCCCCACGGCGGGGGGCCGCCACCGCGAGAGCCCGTGCCCCACGGCGGGGGGCCGCCGCCGCGAGAGCCCGTGCCCCACGGCGGGGGGCCGCCGCCGCGAGAGCCCGTGCCCCACGGCAGGGGGCCGCCACCGCGAGACGCCCGTGCCCCACGGCAGGGGGCCGCCACCGCGAGACGCCCGTGCCCCACGGCAGGGGGCCGCCACCGCGAGACGCCGGTGCCCCACGGCAGGGGGCCGCCACCGCGAGACGCCCGTGCCCCACGGCAGGGGGCCGCCACCGCGAGACGCCCGTGCCCCACAACCAGAGAGTAGTCCCCGCACACTACAACCAGAAAGCCCCCTCGTGCAGCAACAGAGACCCAGTACGGCCAAGATAAAAATTAAACACATTTTTAAAATACAGTTAAAAAACAAAGCAGGCTCATTAAACAAGACATACTGAACAAAGAAAGTTTCTCCACTTCTTTTAGAAATCTCACCAAAATAATAGTAAATGAATGAAAAAATAAATTTTCAAAAAAAAAATTACAAAAGGAAACAGAGGACACAAATTTTGTAGATGGTAAATTGATAAAGTGTGGTAAATTATTTAATGGAGTTGAGGGAGCTAAACCTAAGCGCCTGCTTGTGAAGGGATACACAGATACCAGGAGCAAGCTGAAATGAACAAAAACCCCTGGAAAAGCTCTGGAATTGGAGGAATCAGGTTTGGGAGAAAGCACTAGTAAGGCAGTTGGCCAAAAACAGGGAACTGACTGAAAGCCTGTGTGACGAACCACGGAAACCACGCTCCTGCCCAGGCCAAGAGCACGCGGCAGGCACTGCTCTTCCACAACAAAAGGAGGCAGATGCTTTCTTCTCTAGACACATTAAACAATAGTTGCCAAATGCAAGGACACCAGGCAGGGCAGGCATGAAGGGTGAAGACCCACCTGGTAACATTTTACTGAACAGTCAAAGTGTATGTACTTTTAAGCTGAACCATACGAAGTAACTGATATTCAACTCAGAGACAAAATTTTATTTGAGTGGGCTAAGGTTTACAGAAAATTTAATGGAAAGAACAGTTTCCATGTAACTCCTCACCTCCCCCACTTCCCCTATTATTAACATCTTGCATTGGTATGGTACATTTAATACAGCTGATGAATACTGATACATTATTATTAAGGTAACTTCATGGTTTACATTAGGGTCCACTATTTGTGTCAAATATTTACATTAGTTTCATATAGAACAGTTTCACTACCCTAAAAACTACCTTCTCCACCGTCTATTTAACCTTCCCGTCCTCCCCATGAATGCTTGGCAACCACTGATCTTTTTACTGTCTCCATAGTAATTCTAGTTGGAATCATACAGTATTAGCCTTTTAAGATTGTCTTGACTTAGCAATATGTACTTAATGTTCCTCTGTGTATTTTCATGGATTGATAGCTCATTTCTTTTTAGTGCTGAATAATATTTCATTATTACAGATATACCATAGCTTGCTTATACATTTAACTACTGAAAACTATCTCGAATGAACAAAGGTTAAAGTATTTGCTTTAAGTAATTCTGAGAAAAAATTAACTCAAGAATGTATTTTTAATATTATTTATCTCCTTCAAGCCACTTTTAGTGTTGAGTAACTTAATTACTGTTGTTGAGAAGGACTTAAAAATAGCTGAGAAAAGAAGTGAAAGGAAAAGAAGAAAATGAAAGATATATCCATATTTCATAAAAACTGCATTTCATAAAAACACGGAAGCATAATTAAGTTTTGTTTTTGTTCAGTCACTCAGTCACGTCTGACTCTTTTCGACGCCGTGGACTACAGTACGCCAGGCATAAAAACATTTCATGTTTTTATGAATGCAGTTACATCATGAAGTCAAGTGGACTTAGGCGGCAACACTAAGAACAAAGTTAGTGGAAGTGACAGAATTCCAGTTGAGCTATTTCAAATCCTAAAAGATGATGCTGTTAAAGTGCTGCACTCAATACGCCAGCAAATATGGAAAATTCAGCAAGTGGCCACAGGACTGGAAAAGGTCAGTGTTCATTCCAATCCCAAAGGGCAATGCCAAAGAATGTTCAAAGTACCGCACTACTGCACTCACTTCATATGATAGCAAGGTAATGCTCAAAAATCCTTCAAGCTAGGTTTCAACAGTATGTGAACCGAGAACTTCCAGATATACAGGCTGGATTTAGAAAATGCAGAGGAACCCGAGATCTAATTGCCAACGTCCATTAGATCATGGATAAAGCAAGGCTATTCCAGAAAAACACCTACTTCTGCTTCACTGACTATGCTAAAGCCTTTGACTGTGTGGATCACAAAAAACTGTGGAAGATTCTTAATGAGATGGGAATACCAAACCACCTTGACCTACCTTCTGAGAAATCTGTATGCAGATCAAGAAGCAACAGTTAGAACTGGACATGGAACAATGGACTGGTTCAAAATTGGGGAAGGAGTATGTCAAGGCTGTATACTGTCACGCTGCTTATTTAACTTACATGCAGAGTACATCATGCAAAATGCCGGGCTAGGTGAAGCACAAGTCAAAATCAAGATAGCTAGGAGAAATATCAATAACGTCACATATGCAGATGACACCACCCTAATAGCAGAAAGCGAAGAGGAAACGGAGAGCCTCTTGATGAAGGTGAAAGAGGAGAGTGAAAAAACCCGGCTTCAAACTCAACATTCAAAAACTAAGATCATGGCATTGGGTCCCATCACTTCATGGGCAAATAGATGGCGAAACAATGGAAACAGTAACAGACTTTATTTTCTTGGGCTCCAAAATCACTGTAGATGGTGACTGCAGCCATGAAATTAAAAGACGCCTGCTCCTTGGAAGAGACGCTATGATAAACCTAGACAGTATATTAAAAAGCAGAGACATTACTTTGCCAACAACAGTCTGTATAGTAAAAACTATGGTTTTTCCAATATACAGATGTGAGAGCTGGACCATAAATAAGGCTGAGCACCGAAAAATTGATGCTTTTGAACTGTGGTGTTGGAGAAGACTCTTGAGAGTCCCTTAGACCGCAAGCAGATCTAACCAGTCTAGTCTATAATCCTATAGGAAATCAATCCTGAATATTCATGGGAAGGACTGATGCTGAAGCTCTAGCACTCTGGCCACCAGATGTGAAGAAGTGCCTCACTGGAAAAGACCCTGATGCTGGGAAAGACTGAAGGCAGGAGGAGTAGGGGATGACAGAGGTCGAGATGGGTGGACAGCATCACTGACTCAACGGACATGAGTTTGAACAAACTCTGGAAGATGGTGAAGGACAGGGAAGCCTGGCGTACTGTAGTCCATGGCGTCGAAAAGAGTCAGACGTGACTGAGTGACTGAACAAAAACAAAACTTAATTATGCTTCTGTGTTTTTATTTTTATTTATTTTTTTTTGCTTCTGTGTTTTTAAGATGAAATAAAAATTCTAGCACCGTAAAAAAATGAATAAATTCATCACGATGCCTGTCATACCCAACTTTTCAATCTAGCCTAACAATGTCCCCATTGTGATCCATGCAAGCTCCCCACTGTGGAGAATTAAGACTAAAGCTGATCTGTTGCACAATAAAGGTGCTTTATGAAATAAACTCTGACCCATGATCCCTTTCACAGTCTACTGTGAAAAGATGAGCTAGGACAATCATATTCTCTTTCTTGGGAATCTTAACAAGAATTATAAAAATGTTCAAATTGGCAGGTGCAGAGATAAAGAGACAAATGGTCCAAATCCTGAGATCGGGCTCTACCTCAGATGCTGTTCCTCCTCAAGTTCCAATTTAGTACGTTTACTAAGGCTTCTGCCCCGCCCAAGCTTAGGTTATTCAACTTTGAAATCCCAGTTTTTTCAAATAGTATGGTCCTACCATGGAAATATTCCTAAATGTAAATTCATATGCTGTTTGACCTTACTCTCCACTTTAGATGTGCTCCTTAAAGTTGTGCATAGAGCAGAAGCTGAATGACTTCTAACACAGTTCAGATATTTCCTTACTATCTTTACAATTTTAGATATATTTTTGTACCCTAAGAAGCACATCATTAATAATAAAGCCCATACTTGAGACTGATCCACCACTTAACTAAAATGTAGAGAAAGAAATTTAGGTCTCAGGACTAGTTTCTTTGGCAACAAATGGACTAAATGACTGCTAAGATCCTTTTCAGGTCTATGGTTGCATGAATCCTTTCAACAAGCATTTTTTGGTCTATACTCAGTCTGCTGCATTTACTACTCTTATATACAACCCCAGGGAAAAAGTTAGCCCAAAATACAAACCATCATATGTTTCTTCAAAGTGTGGCCTGAGGTGGTAGAAGAGACAAATTTGGCTACTATAAAGACAAATGCTTTCCACCTTAATAATTTATTTTATTGAGTATTAAGAATATTCAATTAGTATATTAAACCAGTGATTTCCTGCACACTGCTTCTTAGAATGAGCAAGAGGTAAAAGAAAGCAGAATCAACAAATAATAAATTTCAGTATAGTTGGTACTCACGAGTTACAAACACCACGAAGGTAGTACGAGAATGACAGAGACTACAGAAAAATAGGGCCACACAACCTTTACACGTTCGTGTAAGAGTGTATTCATAATAACGTGCCACATAACATCTATGTTCACGAGATTTTGTAAACAAGTCCACAAAGACTTGAAAGCTCAGGAGGAAGAGAAACAGCTGGCCCAGACTGGATCCTCAGATTTATTTCTTGCAATTTTTTCAGAACAACATCAAATACGAAATCTGTGAATTGTGAAGATCCAAAACAATGCCAAATATGGAAAATTAAATATTTATTATCAACTGCAAGATTACCTAACTTCTTCAGTGAGTTAAAAAATTATGGGATGGAAGGTTAGGCCCCTATCCATCACTTACCAGCTCTTCACTTACTTTGATCACTTAATATCTTCAAAATAATTCTTTTAAATAACTTCATCTTAATTTCTCTTTTCTCCAGTATGATTTCTGTGTCTTAATTTTAAATCTCTCTTACCTTAATATAAAATTATTGCCTGTTACCTATTTTTCCTATAAACTTAATTACAAATGGATTGGCAACTAGTTACCATTATAGTCAACATCAACTGCTAATGATTTTTCCTTTAAAAAAAAAAAAATCAAACCTACTGTTAAATGAATTAATCACTCTAGTGTAGCTCATTATTTACTGATACTATGGATTCAGTAATGGATGATGCTATAAAAAAATGACAATATAAAGTCCTTACCTCAGGCCTCAGAGAAGGAAGAATAACAATTTCTTGCAATGCTTGTTTTGCCAGCTCTTGACCAGCTATATCATCAAATTTAACAGCTGTTCCACTAAGAAACAGAATTTCAGTTAACTACACACAGAAATATTCTTCAGTTATTGTAATATTAATTTTAAGCTCTATGTAATGTAGACATTTTTATGTTAACCAGGAGTGAAACTATAGTTAAATCAGTAAAGCAATGGCTTTCTCATTTACAGTAACTGAAAACCATCATAAAAATTAAATATGTAAATTAGACAAGGTATTTATTATCCATTTTACTTATGATATATTTTGCCAATAAAAAATGTTTAAACTCCATAAAACACTTTATTTTTATTTTTTATTTTTTCATAAAACACTTTAGATGACAATACTTACTTGTCCACAATTTCATTCATTATAAGGTTAGCAAGGTTGCTGTCCACATTCCTAAAATTCTTCAAGTCTTTCTTTTTACGAGCAGCAGTCGTAGGGGTAGAAGGTTTATTTGTTCTACTTGTTTTTGGTGTACTCTTGGAAGGACACAAAATTTTGATGTGAAAACACAACATAATGTTTGCAACTTTCACATGTGAGTTAACTTTAATGTTCACAGAATTAAAGGGATAAAAGTAGCAAAAAATGGACATAAAAATCCCCAAATTGTATATTTACTCCAAGATAAAATGGCATTCTCTATAGAACTACATTTGGCATGAAGTGGATTTATAGAAGATTTTATCCAGAGATTTACTTACTATGAAATAAAAAGGCTCTCTATGACAACACACTCACATAATTTTGATATTTGTTAGAACTGTAACAAAACTCTATGTATGTTTAATGTTATAAAACATTTATGTACATTTACATAATTATACAAAAACAAATTTAAAATGACCTATAGGGAATTTCCTGGCGGTCTAGTGCTTGGAACTCCCTGCTTTCACTGCTGAAGGCCTGGGTTCAGTTCCTGGTTCAGGAACTGATATGGTAAGCCACACTTCATGGCACAGTCAAATAAAGAAATAAAATAAAATTAGGGAAAAAAAGACTACAGACTGGATAAAGAAACTTACTGCTAAAAACACCTAGTTAGAGAGATTTCTTTCAAAGATAATAGAGGAAAAAAAAAAGATTTGCTTTTTAGTAGCAAGTTGCCTCTGCTACTTAGATTTTATTTTTTATTCTTTTTACTTTATTTTTAAAAATTCTGTTTATTTACTGTTTGGCAGTACTGGGTTTTCACTGCAGCATGTAGTATCTTTTAGTTGCAGCATGCAGGATCTAGATCCCTAACCAGGGATCGAACCTAGGTCCCCTGGCTTGGAAGTGCAGAGTTTTAGCCACTGGACCACCAGGGAAGTTCCTACTTAGATTTTTATAAATCTAAATATAAAAAAGGAAAAGAAATCATTCAACTTTGTGGAAACTTATCAATTCTCTTAAGGTATTACAAAGTACTTATAATAAATTTAAGCAAGTATTATCATGTTAAAAATTTTGTTTGCAACAGCATAGCAACTGAAGTTACTGTCTCAAAATACCTTATGTGTGGCAGCTGCAGGTCCTTGTCTCACTCCAGAAACCATGGATAAACCACTGCAACTAGGTGCTCTATGGTGGCCTGAAAGACCTGTGGGTCCAGTTTTCATAACTGTTTTTGAACGAGGCAGTGAATTACTAGCATGTGTTAACGGATCTTTTCTCTTTGGAACAGCTCCACTTTCTATCAAGGAAAAATAAAGTCATCATGGTCAGAAAATTCTGGTTAAACATTATAAAAGTTAATGTAAGGACCAGTACAAATTTGAAAGCTAATAATATTATTTTTATTTCAGCAGTATCTCAAAATAAGACTTCAGTCAGAATATATACTAAAGTGTTCATAACGATTGTTACTGGGTGTGGACAAGATTATGAGTATTTAGCCTTTTCCTTTTCCTAGTGTATAATTTTCTTTTAAGAAATATGTACTTGTCATAAAAAGAAATAACTATTTGTGGGGGCAGGAGGAGGATACAAAAAAGGTACCAAGAAAATAAAGCTGCCAAAATTTTTTTCTTTTTTGTTTTATTTAAAAGTTGCCAAAAATTAAAGAAACAAAATGTAGTAAAGGCACTAGGGGTGCCTTTAGGCTGTATGGGGGTGGGGGTGGGGACAAATAGCACATCATTCCAAACTTTTAAGACTACAAAACAGAATGAAAATCCAATCTGTGCCACCAGATGAGTTTTAACAGGTAATTTTAATTTAAACAGTAAAAAGCTGTGGTTAATATGCCAAGTATTTCGTGCTATATCTATGTTACCAGGTGGCTCAATGATAAAGAATCCATCTGCCAATGCAAGGAGACACAGGAGATGTGGGTTCCATCCCTGGGTCGGGAAGACTACTCATTCAGTATTCCTGCCTAGAGAATCCTATGGCAGAGGACCCTAGCAGGCTACAGTCCAAGGGGTGGCAAAGAGTCAGACATGACTGGGCATGCATGCGTGCACATATAAATGAACAAGTATACGATATTTTCTATTAAGTCTAAAAGGTCACATGACCTACCTACTCTGCTCTTCTACATCAATTATACATTTTAAATGTTCAAATCTCACCACTTCTAAATAATATTTTCATATACTACATAACAAACATCAGTTTATTAACAGCAATGTTCACTGTTAAATCAGTCAGCAAATTAGAGTAGCCTAGAGAAAAGACTAGCTTAAAGACAAAAGCCTTATCGTTGCTTTGTCGTAATATCCCTTAATACGGCTTAAGGAAACTACAAACAAGGGAACTTGCTTCCAGTGTAGGGGGCATGGGTTTAATCCCTGATTGGGAAACTAAGATCCCACATGCCACACAGTGTGGTGAAAAAAATAAAAAAATTTTTAAAGTACAGTAAAATAACCAAGGGTTCTTTTCCAATAAAAAAAAAAAAACGTTCTGTACCATTTGTTCAAGGAACTAAAGGATAATGACTCTATAGGAAAAACCAGGAAAGCAATCCAGAAGAGAATGACAATTAAAAGCCAAAGTGTGAATAAAAGCAAGATCTGTCTAGGGTGGTAAGTATTTATCACTCATTTCAAACGGAAAAAAGGAGACTGGAGAAGAATTTCTACAAACAGAAAATGTACAGTCCTAAGATTATAAATGGATAAGGTTTTTACAAGGAACTGTGACGATGATAGCAGGCTTCTCATAAAAATAACAAAGATCAGCAGGCAACTGAGTGTGCTCAAAATGCTGGAGGAAAAAACAATGTTAACTTTCATCTATTCGATATTCAGGTGAACAGCCAAGTAAGAATGAGGGTATTTGCAGACACTAGGCTGAGAGAGTTTACTATCTACAAAACTTCATTAAAAGAAATATTAAAGTAGGTCTTTTAGTTAAAAAGCACAGAAAAGAGCAAGAACCTATAATGTGAAGCTAGAGAGCAAGGAAAAAAAAAAAAATCAGACAGCTTGAGGGGAGGAAAAATGGAAATTGAGTTACAGATGTAGAAAGCAGACTTGTCCTCACCAGTCGGTAGGGGCGGGGAGGGATAAACAGAGACTGGGACTGACGCATACACACTGCTATGTATAAAGGAGACAGCTAATGAGAACTTAGTGCGCAGCGTAGCGAACTCCATTCAATGTTCTGTAACGGCCTACACGGAAAAAGGATCTAAAAAAGAGTGGATATGTGTATAACTGATCCACTATGCTGCACACCTGGACCTAATATAACATTGTAGATCAGTTACATATAAATGATTTAAATAAAAGTTTTAAATAAAAATTTAAAAAACAAGAAATCTTTAAACTTTTTATTACATATGCATGTAGAAAGCAGTTTTCTTATGGTCTCTACTGCAAGTTTTCTGTTACAATTTGAACAAAGTAATATTTACTTTAATAAAGTTTAAGCACTGGACATAGAACTAATTCTGAAAAAGTTACCAATAAAACTAGACAAGATGTCAGAGAACCTAGGAAATGAAGATTCCTTCCACCCAAACAAAACAAGACAAAAAAACATATAATTTTCTATAGGAGCTGATGTGATGCTCAAAGCTTATGGAGAACAAATTTAACTCATAGTAATAATAGTACTCTAATGTTTCTCCTCACTATGTGAACTCAGCTTCAAACTTTTTCGAACAGGGGTTATGATTACTCATTCATTGTATAAAAGAAATGTATATGCATTGAAAACTGGTATATGATAAAAAAATTAAAATTACTGTCTCAAAAAAACACTGCTTTATAAAAACCCTGGTATAGGTACCCATAGGAAAAAACACCAAAGCTCAAAATAAAATAGAAACAAAAGAACATCTTAATAATTTAGGAAAACGAACCTTCACATTTTATCATCTCAAAACTTGGAGGCTGTAAAATATGCAAATATAACATGTTGAGAATCGCTACACCTATTTGTTACATGTTTACATACCATGAATGACAAGGATGCTGTATTTTCTACACAGCCCTGTGCAAACAAAAACCAATCGAATCTATCACTGTAAAATCAAGTCAGCATTACCAGGTTAAGCAGGACTCTACTTTGCATGCAAGCTTTATTATTTGACATGTTAGTTAACCTAAACCCACCTGACTGGAGATGTCCATTACGGCATGTCAAGTTAGTACTGTCATTATAGACGTCCGTTTGTGACTTGGAAAATTGCAAACTTGGTTGCAGCTTCTCTATGCAACAGAGGGGGGTGTAAAAAAGAATAAAATAAACAAACAGGGAACAACATAATAAAAAATGTTTATGTGAAAATTAAAAATGATTCAAGGTGTTAAAAAGTTATATAGCAAAGGATTTTGCATTTATATAAAATTATCTTTAACAACATAACTAATTAGCAAAAAACTCAGACATTAAAATAGCAACAGAAATAAACAAGTGAATGACTATGTTCAAAATATGCATTATTCAGGTCTGGTAACCCGAGGCAATTCTATAACACTACCATCACCAGTAAACATTTCCTGAATATCTAATACATCCAAATCATTGTATTTGGAGAACAGGATGGAGTTAGAAAGAGAACATCAAGAAGACTTTACAGAGAAAGTGGGCTGTGAGTTGGCTAGGATCTGGAAAGATTTAAAAAAAAAAAAAAGGACATCTCATCAGCAAAAAAGAAATGCAATAAAGCAGAAAGGAAAAAGCAAGCTGCAGAACTGTGTGTACAGTACCCTACCACTTATTTAAACACACATGTATATTTGTATATATAAAAATTCTCTCTAAAAAACACCCAGAGAAACTGGTAAATACTAGCTGCCTCTGGGGAGGGGAAATGAGTAGCTGGAACATAGTATGGGATGGATGCTTTTCCAACTTCTCAAAAATTTTGGCATGTGCATATAGTATCTATTTTTAAATTAATCAGAGATTTTAAAGGATTATTTCAATCCTACCCCTCCCCTCCCAGTTCAAATAACAATGTAATCCTCTCAAGATCTGGCTCTCTATATCTAGGACCTGAACCCCAGAGTGTAGCGGTTTGAACTTTCTCGCCACCCTACGTCACAGCTGCCCTCTTTCCCCAGTCAAGTCACCCCATATTGCTAACTGATGACCACCTTGCTCCACCACGCATTCACTAGTATGAACTTGCTTCAGCATCAGTTTTCCAAGGGTCTCAAGGATTAAATAAGGTAATACATAAAGGACCTACCTGGGCTTCATTTATATGGGTGAAATTTTGACCATATTTATTTTACTGAAATACTCCAAGTTATCATTACTGATTCTTTTATTTATTTATTTATTTTTATTTACTTATTTGGCTCTGCAGGATCTTAGCTGCAGCATGTGAACCCTTAGTTGAGGCATGTGGGATCCAGTTCCCTGAACAGGGACTGAACCCAGGCCCTCCTCATTGGGAGCACAGAGTCTTAGCCACCGGACTGCCAGGGACGTCTCTCATTACTGATTCTCATCTCCAGTACTAAGAAGTCAACGAAGCGTAGCACATATATACTAACTCTCTTAAACTTTCACTTCTAAGGTCAGACAAGCAGGCGCTATGCTTGGTTTATGACACACACACACACACACACACACACACACACACAAACACACACGCCTTTGGGACAGGTTAAATAGCAGCTACCCTCTCTGCACAAAGCACAAAGCTTTTGTATCCTAGAACTGGTTGATATAATATATCTTGGAGCCCTTTTATTGTTGTTAGTTAACAGATAGGTCATCCGATTTTTCTCAAAGACAATACTCTTCAAATCACCATACTGAGAAAGAAACTATTTGTGTTGTTAAAGACATAAATTAGAAAAAACTGATTTGTAAATGTCTTATTTATCAATTAACACTCTCTTCAACATTCTCTTCAATGTTAACAAAAAGGTCAGGTAAACATTCATTATATAGCAAAAAGAAACAGAAACAAATCCTTAGTTCTGATAACAAAGAATAAAAAACCACAGAACTTGTTTGTAGGGTTTACATTTACATGTGTGAAAACGCACACATATACAATAGCAGGACACACTAATGCGGATCTGTTCCAGTTCATTTTTTTTTTTTTAAGAAAGTAAAATTAGTTTAATGCTTCCTTTTAGAATGACTAAAGGTCATACAGATTAACCAATGATTTAACATAAAACAAGTCACCTTGCTTCTTGATCCCCTCATGGGCAACCCCCACATAATCATCTCAGTGATCTACTTAGAAGGGAAATCTTACCACATAACTGGTGGACTTAAAACCCTTTAGCAGCCTCCTGCTACCCACAGATAGGCACTGAAGTCCTTGACGTGACCAGCAAGGTCTGCCACGACCTGTCTGCCTACACTTCTCACGCCTGAGCTATCCCAAATTCACATCTCCATCAGCACCATGGTTTTCCTGGTCCCTCAGTCTATGTTCATGCTGTTAGTTCCTCCCGGAATATCCTTACTCCCAAACATTAATAACTTTTATTTATCTCTTTAAAACCCCATTTCAGGTTTTACTTCTTCCACAAAGACTTCTCAGACATGTGTTTTCCCATCTCCACAAAATACATATGTATCTCCATCCTGCAGTGATGATTTATCTATTTATGCCTCCTCAACTGTATCAACAAGAGCCTTAAACAGAAGAATATTTCATCCAATCTATCGGTAAATCTGTTTGCTCAACCTTCAAATACAATACTAATTCACCTGATGGTTACTCCTGGTATCACCCTAGTCCAAGACTCCATTTTCCCCCTGGCTTACCATAACAGTTGTCTTACTTATACTCTTGCAACATCACAACCAGGGATCCTTTTTATACTGAGGTCAGATGATGTCAGTACTTTCCTAAAAATCCTTATAACTGCACCCCCACTTCACACGTGGTAAAAGCTCAAATCTTCATAGTGCCCTCTAAAGCCCTGCCTGTTGTCCAGACCCTCCCCTCCCCACCTCCACCATCAGCTCTTTGATCTCTACTATATTCTCCTTGCTCCGGCACACTGGTCTCTGCTCTGTGCTCAGTTATGTCCAACTCTTTGCCACCCCATGGACTGCAGCCTGCCAGGCTCCTCTGTCCATGAGGATTCTCCAGGCAGGAATACTGGAGTGGGTTGCCATTTCCTTCTCAAGGGGGTCTTCCCAACCCAGAGATTGAACCCAGGTCTCCTGAATTGCAGGCGGGTTCTTTACCATCTGAGTCACCAGGGAAACTCAAACATGTCAGATGTATTTTCTTAAGACTTTGCATCAGCTCTTACTTCTCCACAGACATTCTCCTCCCAGGCACTTGCAAGATTAACTGACGTCAGCTTCTCAAAGAGGCATACCCTGACCATCCTATTTAAAGCTAAAAATTCAGACCACCTCCCATCTACTCCTAAACCCTTGTACTGTATTTTATGCTTTCTTTTCTCCATGTATTTATCACCATCTAACACATGGTATAACTTGTTTATTCTGTATGTCTACTGCCTACTGTCATTATTCCTCCTGCTAGAACATAAACTCTATGCCACAGGGATCCTTGTCTATGTTCTATTACAATATGATAAGCACCCAATAAGTATTTCCCAAGTTAAGAAATAAATTCAGTTTATATCCCTTGGCACTGTATCTGGTACAGAGTAAGGATTCAATAACTGGACACTGAATAAAGCTACATTTTTTTAAAAGGGCAACTGCCAAGTATACCAAGAAGCCAGTGCCAAAATTACCTTTCTATTTATAGCAGGTTTTACACTTAACCTTTGCTCTAAGTTCACTTTGACTAAGTTAAAGATACATAATACATAGGAACTCTTCCCCATCTCTATCAGAGAAGATATATCCTCTCAAACCAGTCTGTATGGGGAACTCCCAGTATCATTCTCCATCCTAATTGGATACCAATCAGCCCTCCCACCTCTGAAAAGCTCCGTTTTTTAAATAGCACACGATGCTCAAATACACTCTATTGTGCACTTTTGCACACTTCATCTTCACTGTCTTTTGTATATAACTCCCAGACATTCTGCGTTCTCAGAAGACAGGAATATGTTGATGATGTCTTCTATTCCACCCTCTCATTTTTAAAGTAACGTCGTTCATGAATGGACATATCATATTTTTGATAATAGACAACAACAGCATTCAAATATTAATTCTATTAATACCTAGCTTCATGTTATATTATTATATATCCTTTTTGTCCATTCTTCTAATAACACACAAAAAATTACAAAGCTGCATTTAAAGACAGGTCTACAAACTGATGAGCTGCTTCTAATGTTTTACCATATCACAACTTACAATAAAAGATTAAAAACCAGCTATTGTTCAATTTGTAACAGGTTATAAAATGTTCCATAATCAAACAATCTACATCACATATATTGATACTCTGTATATATACTACAAGGTGTTACAGCTAAAACACATAGAAGGGACCAATTAGAACAACTAGGAAATTATTTTACTACAACAACCCTTGATATACTATAACATAGTAACCCTCACTTAAGAAGGCGAACCCTGTCAGCCACAGGAGCCAGGGGAACACTGTCTTGTTAGCTATCTGAAAACAGTAAGGGCTTCTTTTTCAACAATGTGGGGGGAAAATTTATAAACACAACAGACCATGTAAGAATGAATGGATGAATGACTGAATGAGTAAAATACAAATGTATATATATCTACTCAAAAGCAGGGGTGGTGATTACACACAGGTAAGGAGATGAACAAAACCCAGCATTTCTGAGCACTTGCTTACTCAACAATTCATTGGTCACAAATATGGTGAGACAATAATTATCTATCAGCCTCATGTTACAAATGAAATAAAAAAAGACTGAGACATGCTAAATAACTTATCACAGTCGCAGAGCAACAAGTAAAGTCCGCCTGTTTGCCAAGTTTCTATACTACCTATACCACTTCAAGCTGTGGTAGAACCAACCATCCAAGAAGGGTGGGTTTTAGTTCCCCCTTGTTTGAAAGGTAGATTTACCGTAACATATTTTTAAAGCCTATACCATCAAATAGAAAATGAGGAGTTTCTCATTAGTCCTTTTCCAACTGATAAACACAGAAAGAATGACAATTACAGTGTCACTGAGCACAAGCCTTCAACTGCTACTAACATCATTAAGAACTACTGATGGATAAACACAAAACCACCTATCAAGCAGTCTTATCATTAAGAAATAAAAAGCTACTTTCAATCCAATTAAGGCTCTATATTCATATCAATTTATAGGGAGGACAAGAATATATTAAAAGATAACATGGATATACATGCAGCAAAATATAGACTATAGGAAAAACTATGTGGCAAAGATTTGGTTCATAAATAAATCGCAAGAAAAAGAAAAAAACAGATGTGTATATTAAAAAAGACATATAGTATGGATCTGCTTGAGATCTGGATTCAAACAATTAAATTATAAAAAATATAGTAGCAGTTATTAAATTATGAGATACTGACTGCACAGTGTGTATTAAATCTAGAAACTGACCACCTTCGGCTATTACTTTTATGTTTGTTATTAAAAGAACTATTTTTTTTAGGTGTGATAATGGTATTTTGGCAATTTTTTCCCCCCAGCGGTCATGTCCACGACCCCACTTAATACAGCTTCCTCAGAAGGAGGAATCATTACCTTCATTACCTACAATGAAATGAGTTTTCTTTTTGAAGGTTCCAAGTACAAAGCAAAGTGAAAAATACAAATGGTACACAGGAGATAAGGGAAGAAGGGAAACATAAGAAGGTACATTCTTCTTCTCACTTTGGGAATTTCATTTTTAAAGCATCTTTATCTTTTGAGATACAATATAAGATATTGATAAATGAAATAAAAAGATATCAAGAAATAGTTTCAAAATAGTAATATGAAGCTGGGGGAAGTGGGCAGGGATATAAACTGGGGTTTGCAAACATTTTTTGTAAAGAGCCAGAGAGTAAATATTAAAATATTTTCAAAAGTTATATATTAAGAGGCTTTGCAGGCTACATGATCTCTGTATCAACTCCTCAGTTCTGTCACTGCAGCACAAAAGCAATCAGATATTATACAAAGAAATGAGAGGAGCTTTGTGCCAACTTATAAAAACAGGCAGTGAACTGAACTGAGTCCATAGGCTATAGTTTGCCAATCTTGAATCAAGGCCAATGATAAACTGATAATTACCAAAGTTGAGTGATAGATAATTAGTTCAATATGTTCTTTTCTGTATTTTAGAAATTTTCATGAGTTTAAAAAAAGACTAGAACATATTTTCAAGTGTGTTCTTGTTTGATCATTGATCCAGTGTGATCACTGATTTATTTCTAACTACATTTAGAATTTCACTAAACACAGATTTCAAATGCATCTCATTGCAGTTACACAATTCATTAATTGATACCTAATAGTTGTAAACGGTCCTTGGCCATAACTAAATTAGTCATCATTTTAGCTTGAAGGCGTCTAGCTCTTTCACACTGTTCGCCTGAAAAGAAAAAGCAGAAAAAAATAATTAAAATATCTATATTTACCTACTAATACTGCTTCAAGATAAGTTATCATAACAACTAATCTCAAGAGAAGTCATTGTCTTTATAAAGAAATTAAGAAAATATCATTTTCAAATAATATCTTTAAAAAAATCAGTTATAGTTCCTTATGATAGTATCAGACTTAGTGTGGCATTTCATGGATTTCATGGGTTATGAGACATATTTTTTCCCTACATTTAAAAATCTCTGAAGTTGGGAAGTGTTTTAACACCAGTGCCAACCTACTAATGCTATCAGCCAGACTGCAGTCACAACACAGCTTATCACTGCCTCTGCATACAAAAATTTGGTTATGGATATTAATATTTCTATTACAGCTATATCTAAATAAGATCAAGACAGCAAATTGAATAAGGTTAAAATTCAAATTCTATGTGATAAAAAGAGAATGTGTTAATAGTTTAACTGACATTTTTTTCTCAGTGGTACATTCGAAAGCATCTTCAATTCAATGAAATATTTTTCTCATAACTAACTCATTTTCTTTGACCTCTTCTTCTACACATTTGACAAAAAATAGTAAATATATTTTGTACATAATTTATAAAGTGATGCTCATAAACTCATGAAAGTCTCCAAGACCCAACCTCCCATGTTTACTTGTTCTGCTCTCTCATATATAGGAGACCAGTAGCTAGAGAAATAGTCAAAATAAAAAGGAGACAGAAAAAATCATGGTAAATATTGAACACATTGTAGTTATTGGAGATTACCTGATATAAATTACAGAATCAGTCAGCCAGATAAAATATCTATTGGGTGGATTGATCCCTAAGGCTAAGATTCTTAGCCCATGTATTATAATTTCTGCTTCTGAATTTATTAGAGCTATGATAGCCAAAGTACTTTACTTATTTAATAGTGTGACATATCACAAATATTCACGTACAGTATTTACAAATTCAGGTTTTGAAGCCAGACTGCCTGAGTTCAAATCCTGACTCTACCTCTTCATGCCTATGAGACCTCAGGGAAGTTACTTAACTTCTTCCCACTTAAGTTTTTAATTTGAAAAATAAGAATAACAGTAGCAGCTTCAGAGTGTAGGGCTGTGGTGAAATTAAAAGAGATGATAAGTATGAAGCACATAAAATGATGCTTTGGTACACAGTGTGTGTGCAAAAATTGTTTTCTATATATTTAACAACAATATTAGACTCTGATTTTTAATTTGATGTGACAGAAAAGAGGAAAAATAACGACTTTTATTTTAAAAGGTCATGTGTAAATCAAAAAAACATTACAGCTCATATTCTAACATGCAGTCAAGCATTACCCACAGTGCAAAAGGGGGATCTGTGGATTAACTACTCCTTCCCTGTCTTGACAGCGAGGAAAGGATGAGGTTTCAAAGACAGGGCTACAAATAGGGTTAAAATATCATGAATCATTGGTTCCAGGGAGGACACAAGTAATATACTATTTTTTATCTTACTGCTATAGGCAATCAAGTTTAAGCATATTTGATCATAACTTCATTTTTAGCACAGGTAATAAAGCATTAACTGTAAGTCTAGAAAGATTAACAGTAACATTTAAAAATCTGTTAAATACTTTTATTTAGATAAACATATCTGAAATCAGGGCAATCATGTGAATATAATTTGGGATGCCACTAAATAAATGTAAATACAACCTTACCTTGTCCTGTAACTACGACAGCTATTCCTTTTTCTAGTTCTTCAATACCTTTCTTATACCATTCCACAGCTTGGTCCTTTTGTCCTACTTTAAAATAAAAATAATAATTTGTATAAATCGTATGTGTGTCTGTGTGCATGCGCTAAGTTGCTTTAGTCGGGTCTGACTCTGTGTGACCCCACGGACTGTGTAGCCCACCAGCCTCCTCTGTCCATGGGATTCTCCAGGCAAGAATCCTGAAGTGACTTGCCATTTCCTTCTGCAGGAGATCTTCCTGAGCCAGAGGATCTGGGAAGATCTGCGTCTCCTGGACTGCAGACAGATTCTCTACTGTCTGAGCCACCAGGGAAGCCGAACCTAAGAATACACTAAACATTTCCGAAAGCATGCTCTTTTTAGGAGATACACAGGAAAAAAAAAAGGGGGGGGGGTTGTGAACAAGTAAGCTTGAAAACTGTTACTCTGTGACTTCTTAGTACTTTAGCATCCTAATGAATAAGTGGCTCTGCAAGAGAGGAATACATAGTCAATGTTTCTCAGTCTCAGAGCGGAGAGTCTTTTGTTGTTTATTATCTCATGATATTAATGCTTAAAACCACTGTAATAGTGTGTTAGAGAAATAAACTTTACTCCTCAAGATTTTACTTTAGATAAATGGTTTTTAAAATATATATTGTTAGAAAACATAAACATGATTTCAATAATAATGAGAAAAAATAAGCACTGTTTAACCTAACTGTATTCAAATATGATGTAACATGTTCATTGTTGGGCGATCCTTTCAAGAGTTAGTTTTTATTTAACAAATGACAGTACCATGAGAACTGGCATGAAAGGTCGCAAGTGTGGCCATTTAGTAACACATTTCTATTTTCTCTGAAACATGACATTTATTCTTGATTCAAAATTAAGCTCCAAAAGGACCTAAAAATTCAGCATGATCAAAATATGTGTAGAATATTTCTTTAAAGTGGTAACAAGTATATGCAAATTTCATTGGTTTTTAAAATTAATTTCCTGGTCCTTAGAATCTGCAACACCTCATAAGTGGCTAATACAGAGACACAGTAAAGCAAAGGTGGAAATCATCCATAAGAACTGCTTTTCGTTTTTCCCAACTCATGTCCCTATTTAATTAAAAATTCCCATGCTATTCTTCAATATAATTTGAAATGTCATCATCAATAAAATACCATGACTCTCTTGATAACAAAGAATAGATGAAGTCTTATTAAAAACATCACACACAATAACTAAGAAATGCTGCTGGGCCTCGCTGGTGGCTCAGTGGTGGGGAATCCCTCTGCCAGTTCAGGAGACGTGGGTTTGATCCCTGACCCAGGAAGGTCCCACCTGCTGTGGAGCAACTAAGCCTGTGGCCACAGCTACTGAGCCTGTGTTCTAGAGCTCAGAAGCCTCAACAACTGAGCCCAAGTGCTGCAACTCCTGAAGCCCAGGCGCCTAAAGCCCAAGCTTCACAAGAGAAGCCTCTGCAGCGAGAAGTCTGTGCACCACACCTAGTGGGTGGCCCCCACTCACCGCAGCTAGAGAAAAGCCTGCTCAAGAATGAAGACCCAGTACAGCCATAAATAAGTCAAACACTTTTCAAAAAAAGAAATGCTGTCCCCTTATCAGTGTGTACCTCCGACCACCTGCCTCCGCCCGCTCTCAAGTAAATCACTAACTAGATTCGGCCCCGTAGGGTACTTCCTCACTTACTATGGGGCCATTAGTATTTTACAGTGCCTGATCCAGAATAAGTGCTCGATAAGTACTTGATAATGACACATGAAGAAATTATTAAGCACTTAAGTCAATTCAAACTATGTAGATGCTTACTTTCCAGTTTTTTGTTAAAAGAATCTGTTTACATTTTTGGTTTTATAATTTAAAAAAGAAGCAAACGACAAAAATCAGTAAAATAGTATTTGCATTCTGAGTGGTAGGAATATTGATAATAATGTCACATTTGCTTTAGAATTTTAAAAATAAAGTGCAATTTAACAGATACAACAGAAAAGTTCTTTGTTGCTCCTCTTCCCATTTCCATGCTCCTTTCCTTCCCAGAAATCAGTATTACTGAGTGTCTATCTTACTTGCACATTTTTTCTATTGTTCCTATTTTATTTCTATCACTTTAATTTAAACATATACATTGTTTCTGAGATCTATGTGACTATATAGAGATCCCGTTCATTTATTTTGACTTCTGTATAGTATCCTATCCTATAGTTTAACTATTTCCTATGAAAAGATATGTAGGTTTCCAGTTTTCCAGTATTTCAAATAATGTTAGAGTAAACAGTCTTGTACCTGTCCCTTTATATACATGTGTCAGTTTCTCTAGAGTATATACACATATGCTTAAGAAGTAGAATTGATGAATCACAGGTTCATCACATACTCTCCACTAACCGGAAATCAACAAAATGGTTTTTGAAAGTGCTTAGACCAATTTATATTCCTATTAACAGTGTATGACTGTTCTCACTGGCAACATCTGAACAAAATCTTTTAAGAAATTTTATCACATTACACAGAGGCAAGTGAAATGACTAATTCTGTACAAATAAACTCACATGCTCAATAATTATACTCAATTACCTAATAGTCTTTGGTTAATAGGAAGTTGATTTACTGCCTTATTTGAATCTCGGATGTCAGTATGATAGTAGAAAATGAAAATGCATAGATTATCTCTTATCTAAAAGCACAAGATCACTGGAGAAAGGAGAGATGTATAAATCAATGGGACAGAAATACAGAAATAGACCCATATAGACATTACTGATCAGACTTTGACAAAGATGACAAGGTAATTCAAAGGAGAAAGAACTTTTTAAAAAAAACGACATTGGAATAACAGGTATCTATAAGCAAAAAAACTTCACATGACATACAAAAATTAACTTAAAATGGGTTATAGACCTAAATGTAAAACCTAAAAATATAAAATTTATAAAAGAAAACAGACAAAATTCTTTGTGATCTTGGCTTTAGGCCAATTACAAACCTTAACAAGAAAAATTGATAAACCAGACTTCATAAAAATTAAAAGCTCCTGCCCTTCAAAAGACAGAGTTGACAATATAAAGACAAGCCACAAACCGACAGGGAGAAAATATTTGCAAACAATATGTCTAATAAAGGTCTTGTAACCAGAATATATACAGAACTCTTACAATGATATTTTAAAGTTATTAAAAAATAGTGTGCAAAAGATCAAAACATACACTTTACCAAAGAAGAGAGCACAAGAAATGATGTTCAACATCATTAGCTATTAGGGAACTACAAAACTATAAGATTTTAATTTTGAATGGGAAAAATTACAAGACAAAGTATAATGAATTTCTCATACATTTGCAGGGGTGACTATAAAATCAAACGGCCATTTTGGAAGAGTCTGGTAGTTCCTCATAACATTAACATATTCTTACCACGTGATTTAGCTCTTCTTCTACATATTTACCCTAAAAAATTAAAACATCAAAGACCTGTACATGAATGTTCACCAACTTTATTCATAAAAGCTAAAAACTGGAAAAAACCCAGATGTCCATCATCTCGTGAACAGATTAACAAATTAGGGTACAACCATACACAGAATACTACTCAGCAATAAAAAGGAACAAAATACTGATGCATGTAGGAACAGAGATGAATCTCAAAACATGCTAAGTGAAAAGAGGCTGACACAGAGGCTACACACCGCATGACGCCACCTACAGGACAGGCTCCAGTGACTGACAGAGCAGACTGCTGACGGCCAGTGGCTGAGGGGAGGGCAAAGGGGCCTAGAGAGAGACCCAAGGGGCTTCTGCGGCGACAGAACATTCCACACGCTGACTGTAGTGACAATTTACACAACTGCTTGTCAAAACTCACTGAACTACACAGATCCCTAAAAAAGGCAAGCTTTACTGTATGTAAATTATACCTCAATAATTAACAGTGCAATACTCTAACATTTAGATACAAGAACAATTATTCTGAGTTGGATAGTAATACCAGAGCTAAAATTGTGATTACAAGAATAAGATTAGAAAAGAAAAACTAGAAAAAATATTTTAAAAACATCCGTTTGAAGGGATCAGAGAGTTTTCAAAACAGTGAACATTACCAAAATTTGGAAGGAGAGATCATTTTAGGCCCATTAGGATGGTTATTTTGAAAATTACCAAAATATGAAAAAGAGAAACGCTAAAGAGCTGAGTCTACCATCTGGGGCACGTCTCTGCTTTAAGTGAAGTGAAAGTCGCTCAGTCGTATCTGACTCTTTAAGACCCCATGGACTGTAGCCTGCTGGGCTTCTCAAGTCCAAGGAATTCTCCACGCAAGAACACTGGAGTGGGTAGTTGTCCCCTTCTCCAGGGGATCTCCTCAACCGAGGGACTGAACCCAAGTCTCCTGCATTGCAGGCGGATTCTTTACCAGCTGAGTCACCAGAAAAGCCCAAGAATACTGGAGCGGGTTGTCTATCCCTTCGCCAGATCTTCCAGATCCAGGAATCAAACCAGGGTCTTCCACATTTGCAGGCAGATTCTTTACTAGCTGAGCTACCGGGGAAGCCTGTCATCAATTCTGAATGCGAATGTGACCAGACTCGTGGAACTAAGTTGACAAAAAATGAATTCCAGGGCATGCCCAGGAGAATTAGTGGCAAAGATTCCTAGATTTTGATTGGGCCTTTACATCAGTGAAAAAGGCTAGCTTGCATACAGACTGACACCAACACTCAAATCACTTAAATCCCTTAAGTTAGGGGAATCTACAGCCTATAACCTTCGATGACCACCCTACTGACTAAATTTTTTATATATATTTTTCTTTTTGGACACGTCACACAGCTTGTAGGATTTTAGTTCCCTAGCCAGTGACTGAACTCAGGTCCCGGCAGTGAAAGCATCAAGTCCCATCCATGGAACCGCCAGGGAATTCCCCCTTTTGACTAAATCACGGCAGAAAAATCAAAACTTACAATGATCTCCAGCACACAAAAGGCCTTCAGCAGTTCTTGGTTTCCCTTATACATCTCCCTCTCTCCTATATGGGCCCCAATAACATTCAAACTCAACCAACAAGACTACATCAAATCAAAAGAAGAATGGGATGGCAGACGCTTACAATCAATGGTTGCAGTTGTAGCTGAAACTATTAGCCAATAATCTGAACTACACACACAGTATGGCTCATACTCTAGGAAGTACATAATCTATGAACAACAGTGGCCCAAGGGTCAAATACAGTCAGCTGCCTGTTTTTCTATATGAAGCTTTACTGGATCACACCCCCTATAGAGGAGTGTTGAATAGTTGTGAAAGAGCACTTGAAGTATTTACTCAACACTTCAACAACAACAACAACAAATGAGGGCTTCCCTGGTGGTTCGGTGGTCAAGAATCCTCCTCCCAATGCAGGGGACACGGGTTCAGTCCCCGCTCTGGAAAGATCTTACACCCTGAGGAGACCTAAGCCCATGCGCCACAACTACTGAGCCTGTGTTCCAGAGCCCGGGAGTCACAACAACCGAGCCCAAGTACTGAACTACTCAAGTCCGAGCACCCAGAGCCCAGGCTCAGCAGCAAGAGAAACCACTGCAATGAGAAGCCCACCCACTCACAACTAGAGAGTGACTCCCGACTTGCTGCACCTAGAGAAAGCCCATGTGCAGCAACAAAGACCCTGCGAAGCCATAAATAAGTTCTTAAAAATGAATGCAAAAATGGGCAAAGAACTTTAATAGATATTTTTCCCAAGAAGATATGCAAATGGACAATAAGCACATGAAGAGATGCTCAACATCATAAGTCATTACAGAAATGCAAATCAAAACTATGATGTGATACCACTTCACATTAATTAGCATGGCCATTATTTTACAAAGTAAACAAACCTTGAAACTAACCAATGTGGAGAAATTAGAAACCCTTGTGCACTGGTGCTGGAAATGTAAAAATGCAAGGCTGCTGTGGAAAGCAATTTGGCAGTCCCTCAAAAAATTAAACATAATAATTAACATATGATCCCACAAGTCTACTCCTACGTGGATACTCAAAAGCACTGAAAAAGGGGCTCAGAAACTTGTATACCAATATTTATAATACCATTTTTTTTAGCTATGCCTTATAGCATACAAGCTCTTAATTCCCAGACCAGTGATCAAATCCATGCCACCTGCACTGGAAATATGGAACTTTAGCTGCTAGACCACCAGGGAAGTCCCTAGAGCAGCATTATCAACAATAGATAGAAACAACCCAAATATCCAGTAGCAAATGAATGGATAAACAAAACATGGCATACACATACAATGGAATATTATTCAGACTAAAAAAGGAATGAAATTTGTTACATGCCTCAGCATTGCTTATAGATGCCGAAATGCTACGTGAAGTGTCAGACACGAAAGGACAGATACTATGTGATTCCACTTATATGAGGTACCCAGAATTGGCAAAATCACAGACAGAAAGCAAAACAGAGGCTATCAGGGACTGGGACAAGGAAAGAATAGAGAAGGGGAAATGAGGAGTTATTGTTCAATGGGTACTGAGTTTTGGTTTGGGAGGATGTAAAGCTCTAAAAACGGATAGTGCTAATGGTTGCACAATACCGTGAATGTATTTTTCTTTTTTTTTTTTTGGCCATGTGGCATGCAGGATCTTAGTTCCCCGACCAAGGATTGAACCATGCGTCCTGTAGTGGAAGCAAGGAGTCTTAACCACTGGACTGCCAGAGTTCCCTGTGAATGTATTTAATGCCACTGATTCCCACACTTTAAATCATTAAAATGGCAAGTTTTGTTATCTATGTTTTACCACAATAAAAAAAATTACTAAATGACCAATCACAGGCAGTTTGCTGACCCCTTGTACACAGCAATGAAAATGAGTAATTACTGCCAAAAGTAACCTCAAAGATTGGACAAGCATGAAGTGAAGTGAAAGTCGCTTAGTAGTGTCTGACTCTTTGCAACCCCATGGACTGTAGCCCACCAGGCTCTTCTGTCCATGGAATTCTCCAGGCAAGAATACTGGAGTGGGTTGCCATTCTCTTCTCTAGGGATCCTCCCAACCTAGGGATGGGACCCAGGTCTCCTGCACTGCAGGTAGATTCTTAACCATCTGAGCCACCAGGGAAGCACCCTGACAAGCATAATATTCAGCAAAAGCAGCCATACACAAAAAGAATGTCAACTGTATGATTTCATTTATTAAGCTGATTTATGGTGTAAGAAGTAGGAACCAAAGATACCTTTGTGCAGGGTGTGGAAAGGTGGTGAGCAGAAGGGAGGATGAGAAAGGCAGGCTTCCAGAGCAATATTCTATTTTTTGACCTGGTGAGGTTTCAAACTGCTATGTTCAGCTTAATAATTCATTAAGCAATACACAAAGTGTGTACTTCATGTACACTTTGATAAAAGTGTACTTAAAACTGAAAAAAAAAATACAAGTTTTTTTTTGTATTTGAAGATTAAGTATTTTGAAATGGAGAGTCCCCACACATTAAGTTAAAAAGGTTACAGATCAGTTTCTAGGCAACATGATTCATTTTCTTCTAATGAATAAATATTTATGTTTATGTAATAGACAAAGTCAGGAAACTTATCAGTAATCGTCTAAGGATAAGATTACAGAAGATTTTCACTTTCTATATTCATGCATTATTTTAATTTTTGATGTGTGTTACCGTACAAGCAACAAAAATACTGATGATATCCATCTTTAAATAAAGATAAGAATACTGGACTAATTTGTGAATTATCTATTGCATCTTTTTCTTCACATGTTAGTAGTACCCAGACTGCCACTGAGAAGATCAAAACAAGAGCAGCTTGGGTAGAGAGGATGTCAGTTTGCAACTTCTAACTAGTTAGAAGAGTTAGAAGATAGAGATTTAAGTCCTTGCTCCATCATTTAAGAGCTCTCTGACTTTGGCAAAGTCAGGCAATCTCTCTGAGCTTTAGTCTCCTTACCTAAAAACAAGATGACACTTCTTCTACCTAACTCCGTGTGGCAAAGATCAAATGAAACAGGGCATGGGATAATATTTTAATAAAAGAGATATGTAAAAATTACTTTTGGCATACTTAGTAAACTTATTGATAAATATAAATCCTTCTACTGCAGAACTGTATGCACAGTTGTATTGTTGCTCTTAAAGCCCACTGTTTTTACTCATCTATTTAGTCCTTCTTAAGCAACATTCTACAAACAACTCCAGGAAATAAGTATATCCATTTTCCTACACAATTTTCTGCTAGCAGCTTGCAAGTGTCACATTTGAAAGTAACAGGAATCTTTAAAGACCTTACAGTAGATTTTAATGTGTGCTAATCCACAATGAACTATAGAGGCCATGAAGCATCAGACTGACAGCTACCAGGTTCATTCTCTCATAGTTCACTATTACAGAAAGGATTCTTTTTATTATTTTAATTCAGCAAAAAGGCCATATTTGCTTTCATGTTCAAACATCAAGGTTTATTTCTGAAATGAAGGTTTATTTTTTTCCCCATTTAACTGGAAAGGTTTTCAACCCCATGTAAAGAAATCATTACAGTTTTGGACATTTTCTTTAACCTTAAGAATTTCAACTTATTTTCTTTAAAAATCTTTTGTATTTACTATGGATGGATGGTGGATAATTTTAACTTTCGTGCATTATTGGTATTTTCCAAACTGTCTATCAAGAGCTTGCATTCTGGGCTTCCCAGGTGGTTCAGCGGTGCAAAAAAAAAAAAAAAAAAAAATCCTTCTGTCAATGCAAGAGACACAGGTTCGATCCTTGATCCGGTGAGATACCACATGCCTTGGAGCAACTAAACCTCTGTACCGCAAATTGAGCCTGTGCTTTAGAGCCTGGGAGACACAAATACTGAGCCCATGTGCTCCAACTACTGAAGCCGGAGCTCCCTAGAGCCTGTGCTTTGCAACAAGAGAAGTCACCACAATGAGAAAAGCCCATGCACCACAACTAGAGAGTAGCCCCCACTGGCCACACTTAGAGAAAAGCCCATGCAACAATGAAGATCCAGCATAACCAAAAATCAATCAAGCAATCCTAAAAAAAGTATGCATTCATCTATGAGTACATACATAAGAACAAAAAATTCATTTTATCTCTTTTGTAATAAAAAGCTAGGATACTAAGTGAGGCTAAGAAGAGACTTCCATTTGTTTTTTCTGAACTAAGAGTCATAATTAACAAATATATTTTTATATCACTCTTTAGATAATTTTCCTTCTTCCCCAAATCACATTTAGACTGCTGTTTCCTAAAAGGAGGATAATAAAAACTAGATATCAAGGTTTAACAATGTTCAAGCATAACCTCTAGAGGCTGTAACCTTAAAAGAACTGTAAAATTAATAATAAAAGTAGCTCCTATTTTCTGAGGATCTACTATGCACAAGTACTGAGTATTTCACAAACATTATCTCAGTGTAACAGTAACTTGCCCAGGATCCTGTACAGTTAGAATTCAAATGTCAATTTGGGTAAGAGGCACCGCAATTTAAAAAGGATGAAATTAGACCCTCAAAGCTGAGACAACGAAAAGCAGCCCCTGACATTCAGGAGCTAGTACCATCAACTAAGCCTTAGTGTAACAAGGAAATGATCTGACATTACAACTGTGCCTTGGTGTTATACTGAATATAAACAATTTCATAGAATATCAGACAGGTCCACTCTGTAATCATGATGAATGAAGACAAAAACAAAACTACTTTGCAATCATGTCTAAAAACACACAAAACATGAACACTGCCCAAGAAATATCAAATATTCTTCTCTTTGGGCTAATGAGTGCCTCTCAACCAACCAGAGCTTCATCCTCACTCTAGTCTCCCCTTCTGTATCAAATTTTAAAAACTTGATTACAGAATGATCCACAATTCCTGAAAGCATCCAATCCAGAGCAAAACCTTGCTTCTGTAACTCCTCCTCAAAAATCACTGAGTACAAGCCCAAATTCTGTACATTCTTTCTAGTTGCCTTTTCCTGAGATAAGGGATGGTTCCCCACGGTGTGTGTTCTCTTGGCTACAATAAGTAATACGTCCCACTTTGTAAGCCACAGGTGTGTGTTCTAGTGATCGTTCACTGAAAGGCACTGGCATAATCACTTAAGAACAACAACAGTTAAGCACAAAATATCTCCACTTCAGCATAAAATATCTGCAAAAGAGCAGGAAAATGTGAATAAGCATAATCTGTCGATGCTATATCTATATGGCTGTAAAACATTTATTAGTCCCAAGAAAACCTCAATTTTGACATTTTTCTTTCCTCGTTTACCAGAACAAATTGCTGAGTTTGAGTGTGCTCAAAGATGTTTTATTCTACAGGGTATCGAGAATGAGCAGTTGTTAATTCACAAAGCAAGAGTAAAAAAAAAAAAGCTAGGTCAGCTTATTAATACCTTCACTGCTATTATATAGGTCAAGAGAGAGGAAAATTAGTAGAAAAACAGAGAATCTATACTTTGCTAGATTGAAAAATCCAACTATTATTGGGTAGAGCACAGAGAATAAGCTAGTGGAAAAAAGGCAAGAAGGGTTAGGAAAGATCCTTCTTTGGTAATTTAATACTTATTTACTGACAACTGTCATCAGGATGAGTAACAATAATCTTAGGAATCTAGTTACCAGGTGAGTTTTACAGGGTGAACTGTATTTTACATGAGGAAGGATATAAACTATCATTAAAAAAAAACCCCTAAAAACAGAACAAGGGAGGAAGTTCCTAAGAATGGCTGCTTTTTGGTCTTTAGTGCAAATGTCACTCCCTATTCTTCCAAAGAAATATGAAATGTTTATTGCATATTTAATAAAAAGTAATGTTATTCTCTGGGAAAAGTATGATATTTTCAGAATGTCAATCCACCAGAATAATTCTTTCCTTGTTCTAATCATTTAAAGCAGAAATTAGGCACAAAAAAATTGCCTGAAATCAATCCTTTCAAAGTAAAAGAAAATATACCAGATCTCTAGCTCTGATACTTCTGATTTCTACTCTCTAGCTTCACCTTCTGAAAATAGATGTGGATAAGCAAGTATTTTGTGTGTGTTTTAAATAAAGAACAGTGTTGGGCTATATGAAATTATAAAATTATACAGTAGTTAAAAAAAAAAAACCTCTTTTAAATATAAACTGACTAGAAATAAACAGAAAAGGATTTTATTTAGATAATTCTATCCTTGTTGACAGATGCGGCATGCAGCCCTGTCTTATCTTGACAAACTGACTCTCTCTCTCTCTCATAAAACACACTGGGCCCTTGCTATCTGTCAGGTCCTACATATCTGAGGTAATTGAACCACACCTAGAGCATCAGTACTACTCAGGAGATTGCAAGCGTGTCTACCTGTCTACCTGCAGAAGCCATGCAAAGCATGTTAGTTCATGTTCTGGTTAATCCAAAGGACCACTATTACAACCTCCTTTTCTTCCCCAAGTATTCCAAGGGGGCCTTGGAATTACACAATAGAGAACCTGCTTAGAATAAAATAAAAGTATGAAATTATGAATCTGTTCACCTCAACTCTGCTCCTAATTCTACTACTGTGCGTTCACTCTTTAAATTCCAGTTTCTCCAGATATACAGTGGACATCATAGGTTATCAGTTTTCCAAAGATGTTCAACAATAAATAAAATATCCACAAATCATTTAACTTCTTGGGAAAAAATGAAGGATACATAATATATATGAAAGAATACACACATTTTTTAAAGAATACACACATTTATTAATCACACAAGAAACGTCTTAACACATCTCACTGGAGAGGAAGTAATTTTCTCTCAAGTTAACAACTAGAATGCAGAGCTGAGCAAATTAACTGATATTCAATAAATGCTTTAATGAACAAACTTCACATAATCTTTTATTAGGTGAATAGAATTTGCTGTGCTATTCCTTTCTAATCAAAATAGCATAGTTTTAGATAACCTAGGCCTTTATGAAAGTTCAGCATCACAGTTAAGTATGCCATAAAAAAATAAAATTCAAAATAGTCACCACATAAATAACATTTACATATTACTTTGTTACAATAAGATTTAATTTGGCCTTTATTATTTAAAGGCACCAAATGTGTCAATTACCTAACATCATGACAGTCTGAAATAGCCCACTTCACCTGCTGGACTAAAGTGGCTTTCGGTATATTTATAAACTAAGTCAAGTTATCAAGGGAAAGGGAATGCAGGACATTACTAGCTCCTTAATGATTCAGGGGCTAACCAGAGAGTCAGGAAACTTGTGAAGACTATCTATTCAATTCATTTCTATTTGTTCATATATATTTTGATGCAGGAGGAAAGAGAGAGAATGAAATTCTCCTGGAATTAAGTTCTGTATTGTCACGGATGCCGGAGAGGCAAACAGACCTCAAATGTGAACTCTTGCATCTATGGAATTGAGGTTAAAATATAAAAAATTTCAATATGCTCAAGGGAAAATCTGAGATAAAAGAGAACCACAACAATGTAAACTCAGTTTTACTTCACTTTCAAAGGAAAATGAATATAACTAATTTGCTTCAGTTTGAACCAATTTCCTTTGGAATATAATGCAGCAGTTGTAGAACTCAAACTAAAGAGTTATCACTGCCTATTCTGATGTCCACTTTAGAAACGAAAATATAAATAAAGCAAAACTTTCAAATAGAAACATTATTGTTGAAAGAGAGTGAAATATGTGGTACATAGATTGCTGAAAATATTTAAATATTTTAAGAGGACTTAAATATAATAGAGGCATATATGTGATGCCCAAAGATAAATCACCAGCATGAAACCCAAGGTCTGAATTCCACTTCCATCACTTACCCCTCACATGGAACTGATTTCTCTTTAAGAGTCTAGGACCTTCTTTTAAAGCCTAAGTATTCGTTGATCTCTTTTGCTACCTCCCAACTCCCATCACTCAGTGTTAACAAAATTTCCTTGTGTTGTACTGGCATTCTCTTTTCAAATACAACAAATGATCTACCCTCAAATTTATCCCTCTATGCAACTTTTGACCTAGATTAGTAAACTTCAGAGGACTCTATTATAATAAAATAGTGCAATAAAACAGTGCTTCTCTAGAAAGGGATAATGGTATATGCTTCTTCATCCTCCTAAGTGATCTTGGATCTTCCTTAGAGGTGGGAATAAAGTAGTTAATAAAAAATTTCCCTCCAAAAACACACAGTATTCTTTTCTTAAATGTGCCTCCTTTATTCAACTTTCTGAAACCTCCTCTCTGTCCTTTCACTCCAAACCCATGAATACCGGCCTCCTTCCTCATATCCTACTTCCCAGTCCAAGGCCCCACAAAGGAAATAGATTTCAACGAAACAGAAAATCTGTAAGTTTGTGGAGTCAGCACTGGAAACACTACAAATGAACTGTAGATTGCTTTTTTTTAATACTAATGAATGCAAATGAGGAGTTAGAGGCAAAAGATCTCAGCAAACTGGAGTTAGGGATGAGAGGAGGGATTTTCAAAATGTTATACTTTCATTTATTATCTTCCACAAAAATTTTTCATTAGCAATCAGCATAGATTTCAAACGACCTGCTTCACCTTCTGAACCTCAGTTTGTTCATCTGTAAAATACTGAAACTAACAGTATCTTCACCTCAGGGGGTAGTGGTGAGGATTAAACAGATTACACATGCAAAGCCAAGAAAATAGTGCCCGGCATATAAAAAGACTAAAAAAAAAAAAAAGAATGTTAGTTTAAAAGAAATCTGAAGACTGTGGTACCCTTGCTTTCATCCAGAAACGGAAATCTTCACATTTTACTGTAAAATAGTATGTATACACTAATCCTATTCACTCAATATTTCAATTTAGAAATTCTGAATGGAATATTTGGAATATTCATTTAGATGAGATCAAATCAACCATTAGCAAAAGTTTTATACTAACACAGAATTTTATTGAAAATACTTAAAAGTCATTATACTGACAAAAATAACTGTTATGAAACTTAAAAAATAGTGCAAATTCAGCTGTAATCATATGCAGCTGTTCCTTTCAAAATTAAGTAACCATTTGTTCTTTTTCTGACACCACAGTACTCTGCTTTCACTAAAAGCCTGTAACAAGGAACAGCTTCTTCGATATCAAAACCTTTTGGAAACCTGGCTCAGAGCAAGCCACTCACTGTTTACAACGCTAGAAAGGATCTGTGTGGTCACTCTAGGACAACTGTCAGCAGCACGTCTAGATGTCTCACAGGGACTCGGGTCATGCAGAAATGTAGGTGTAGGCTAGTATCTGAAACAAAGTCGGCGGCTAGGGTGCCTGAAAAGGGAGAGGTTTTCAACTGGATGAAGGTGAAGGTCTAACCCCGAGCAAGCAGGCTCGCAGGGCAGATCAGTTCCGGGGGTGCCCGCTGGCTCTGGCAGGAAAAGGACGCAGGTGTTGCCCTCCCTCGAAGACCCCACCGCTTTCTTCCCGGCGCCGCCGCCCCCTCCCGCCAACTCCCCACTTACCTTTCTCGTCCTCATCGATGCGCAGGGCGACGGAGATGTACTCGAAGGCCTGTTTGTGGAACGCTCGGACGCGCTCGGCCTCCCCGCCTGGCACCGGTGCCGGGGGTGAGGCCGAGGCCGGCGCGGCCCCGGAGCTCCTCTTGGCGGCCATGAGGGCGCGGGAGAAGCGCTGGCAGAGCCACACGAAGAGGAGCCCCAGGTGGAAGGCGACCAGACGCAGCAGCGCGAAGCCTACGAACAGCGGGTAAGAGAAGTAGTACAGGTTTCGCTTATGCGGCGATTGGGGCGGAGGGGCCGGCTTGGGGGCGGGACGGGAGCGGGCCAGGCAGGGGGGCGGAGGCCTGGGAGGCACCGGGCTGCTGGGGCCGCCGGAGCCTTTCTTCTTCCCTCGTCCACCCGGAGAATTCATTCACAGCTCCCACTGCCGCCGCCGCCATAACCCGCCTCCCGCAGACCGACGGCGGCCAAGCGACGGCGGCGGCCACTGGGACGGCAAGGGCCACAGACCCTCGCGCGCCCCTCGGTCCCAGGAGCTGTGCACCTCCGCGCGCTGCTCGCCGGCCCCGCCCCTTTCTCCTTGCTCGTCCAGGAGCACAACCCTTCTCCTCCTCCGCCGGTCGGTGGCTCCTGCCCCTCCCTCTCTCTGTCCTCTCGGCGGCTCGGTAGCTCAGAGCGGCGGCCGGGAGCGCAAGCGCAACCCTTCCGACTCTTTCTCCGGCGCGTGCGCGCACGTCGCCGTCTTTGTTGCCCTGAGCTCCTTGTGCGCGTGTGCGCCGCTCGCCATTCCGTCCGTTCCCCCGCGGAACTACACTTCCCAGTGTGCAGTTCGGCCTACTTAGCCATTAGGGACCCGTAGCTCAATCGATTTCGCCGACCCTGGCAGCTCGAAATCAGGGCACCTAGACCGTCAACTCAAGAAAGGGACCGCTGCAGCTTGGGGTCCCTCGGCTAGTTCGCAGGACTTGCGATGTCATCGTTTTCTTATATTTCTTTCAGCATTTTCTGCCAGTCTTCCACAAGGAATGGTTGATCCCAGTTTCACCGCAAAAGTAATGGGTCCAATCCAGCAATTATTATCTGAGAAGATTGAGGTTCAGTTCAGTTCAGTCCAGTCGCTCAGCCGTGTCAGACTCTTAGCGACCCCATGAACCGCAGCACACCAGGCCTCCTTGTCCATCACCAACTCCCTGAGTCCACCCAAACCCATGTCCATGAGTCGGTGATGCCATTCAACCATCTAATCCTCTGTCCTCCCCTTCTCCTCCTGCCCTCAATCTTTCCCAGCATCGGTCTTTTCCAATGAGTCAGCTCTTCGCTTCAGGTGGCCAAAGTATTGGAATTTCAGCTTCAAAATCAGTCCTACCAATGAACACTCAGGACTGATCTCCTTTAGGCTGGACTGGTTGGATCTCCTTGCGGTCCAAGAGTCTTCTCCAACACCACAGTTCAAAAGCATCAATTCTTCTGTGCTCAGCTTTCTTTATAGTCCAATTCTCACATCCATACATGAACCCTGGAAAAACCATAGCCTTACTAGACAGACCTTTGTTGACAAAGTAATGTTTCTGCTTTTTAATATGCTGTCTAGGTTGGTCATAAGTTTCCTTCCAAGGAGTAAGCATCTTTTAATTTCATGGCTGCAATCACCATCTGCAGTGATTTTGGAGCCCAGAAAAATAAAGTCAGCCACTGTTTCCACTGTTTCTCCATCTATTTGCCATGAAATGATGAGACTCGATGCCATGATCTTAGTTTTCTGAATGTTGAGCTTTAAGCCAACTTTTTCACTCTCCTCTTTCACTTTCATCAAGAGGCTCTTTAGTTCTTTTTCACTTTCTGCCATAAGGTGGTGTCATCTGCATATCTGAGGTTATTGATATTTCTCCCGGCAACCTTGATTCCAGCTTGTGCTTCTTCCAGCCCAGTGTTTCTCATGATGTAGTCTACATATAAGTTAAATAAGCAGGGTGACAATATACAGCCTTGATGTACTCCTTTTCCTATTTGGAACCAGTCTGTTGTTCCATGTCCAGTTCTAACTGTTGCTTCTTGACCTGTATACAGGTTTCTCAAGAGGCAGGTCAGGTGGTCTGCTATTCCCATCTATTGAAGAATTTTCCACAGTTTATTGTGATCCACACAGTCAAAGGCTTTAGCATAGTCAATAAAGCAGAAATAGATGTTTTTCTGAAACTCTCTTGCTCTTTTGATGATCCAGCATTTGTTGGCAATTTGATCTCTGGTTCCTCTGCCTTTTCTAAATCCAGCTTGAACATCTGGAAGTTCACTGTTCACATATTGCTGAAGCCTGGCTTGGAGAATTTGGGGCATTACTTTACTAGCATGTGAGATGAGTGGTAGTTTGTGTGGTAGATTGTGTGGTAGTTTGAGCATTCTTTGGCATTGCCTTTCTTTGAGATTAGAATGAAAAATGACCTTTTCCAGTCCTCTGGCCATGCTGAGCTTTCCAAATTTGCTGGCATATTGAGTGCACCACTTTCACAGCATCCTCTTTTAGGATTTGAAATAGTTCAACTGGAATTCCATCACCTCCACTGGCTTTGTTCACAGTGATGCTTCCTAAGGCCCACTTGACTTCAGATTCCAGGATGTCTGGCTCTAGGTGAGTGATCACATCATCGTGATTATCTGTGTAATGAAGATCTTTTTTGTACAGTTCTTCTGTGTATTCTTGCCACCTCTTCTTAATATCTTCTGCTTCTGTTAGGTCCCTACCATTTCTGTCTTTTATTGAGCCCATATTTGCGTGAAATGCTCCCTTGGTATCTCTAATTATCTTGAAGAGATATCTAGTCTTTCCCATTCTATTGTTTTCCTCTAGGGACACTCAAAACATCAGATCACTGAAAACGAAAATGTTAGTTCATTGGGATGAAATAATCGATTTGAGAGATTTAATTAATTTGGTACGTATTGATGACCAACCTAGACAGCATATTGGGCTTCCCGGGTGGCTGAGACAGTAAAAACGTCTGCCTACAATGCGGGAGACCCGGGTTCGATCCCTGGGTCGGGAAGATCCCCTGGAGAAGGAAATGGCAACCCATTCCAGTACTCTTGCCTGGAAAATCCCATGGACGGAGGAGCCTAGTAGGCTACAGTTCATGGAGTTGCAAAGAGTTGGACATAACTGAGCGACTTCACTTTCACTTTCACTTTCAGACAGCATATTAAAAATCAGAGACATTACTTTGTCAACACAGGTCCCTCTAGTCAAAGCTATGGTTTTTCCAGTAATCATGTATGGATGTGAGAGTTGGACTATAAAGAAAGCTGAGCGCCGAAGAATTGATGCTTTTGAACTGTGGTGTTGAAGAAGACTCTTGAGAGTCCCTTGGACTGCAAGGAGATCCAACCAGTCCATCCTAAAGGAGATCAGTACTGGGTGTTCATTAGAAGGACTGATGCTGAAGCTGATGATGAAACTCCAATACTTTGGCCACCTGATGCAGAGAGCTGACTGATTTGAAAAGACACTGGTGCTGGGAAAGATGGAAGGCGGGAGGAGAAGAGGACGACAGAGGATGAGATGGTTGGATGGCATCACCGACTCAATGGGCATGAGTTTGAGTAAGCTCCGGGAGTTGGTGATGGACAGGGAGGCCTGGCGTGCTGCAATCCATGGGGTCGCAAAGAATCATACATGACTAAGCGACTGAAATGAACTTAACTAGATATCTAATCTGAAGAATTAATTTCAATAAGGAAATTTTTAGGTTTTGCATAGTAGTCATTCCATACTTCCTCAGGAATCCGGACTGGACTTTTGTTTTTTTCTGTTTTTCAAAATCTGCTGGACGTCCCTTCCTTTGGAGAATGACCTCTGCTGCTAGTATTATCCTGAGCTGCAAGCACAGAACCTTGCCTCCTAGGTCACAGAGGGGAAACACTAGGGAAGAGCCAGGTTACCCATACTGTCCTAGAAACTGGAATCTTGCATGGAGATACACTGAGATAGGAAGTAAGTTAAGAACTGAGTGCTCTGAAGAGCTGCTCTATCAGTTCATATCATTGAGATGCTCAGAACTACCAGGTTCCTGGGCTGGTCACTTACCTGATAACCTATCTCAAAACTGTTGAATCTGTTTCTCTGTTTTTCTCTTTTCTTTCTCACACTCCCTTTCTCCTTCCCCTTGTCTCTCTTTTTCTCTCTCCATCGATCACCCTATTTTTTTTTCTTTTTGTCTCTTCTCTTTCTCTTTTTACTTGGGTTAGCCGTAGTTGTTTCTTGTTGTCCCAAACTAAGGAATCCTGATTGATATAAAGACTTCATCATTTACAGTTAAAGGTTTACAAATGCTTCCAAGAAACTCCACATTCTGGCCACATCTTTACCTAACTTTTGTGCACCACTACACTCTTGCAAATATAGGCTATTGCAAAAATGACCTACTCCCTGTTTTCCTCTTACTACTCCCCACCCCTTTTCCTGCCTCTGTGCCTCTGCCAGTTCCTCATTCTGAAATGCCCTCTCTCTTTCACATCTGATTAATTCAATTCCTGAAGTCTCTCTTTTGAACCCTGTGGTGTTCTGTTGTGTGAAAATTGATTTATGCATTTATCATGTAATATATGATATATCCGTTGTTCTGCATCCAAATGCAACCAATAGCAGGTGGAAAATATTTGAAAAATCAGAAAGTTCCAGAAAGCAAAATTTGAATTTGCCACATGGCCTGCCACTATTTACATAATAATTATGTTGTATTAGGTGTTGTAAGTGATCTAGAGATTATTTCAAGTATATGGTAGAATGTGAGTTGTTCAGTCATTCAGTCGTGTCTGACTCTATGCAACCCCATGGACTGCAGATCGCCAGGCTCCCCTGTCCTCCACCATCTCCTAGAGTTTGCTCAAACTCATGTCCATTGAGTGGGTGATGCCATCCAACCATCTCATCCTCTGTCCTCCCTTTCTCCTCCTTCCTTCAGTCTTTCCCAGCATCAGGGTCTTTTCCAATGAGTCAGCTCTTCACATCAGGTGGCCAAAGTATTGGAGTTTCACATTCAACATCAGTTGTTCCAGTGAATATTCAGGGTTGATTTCCTTTAGGATTGACTGGTTTGATCTCCATGCTATCCAAGGGACTTTCAAGAGTCTTCTCCAGCACCACAGTTCAAAAGTATCAGTGCTTCTGCATAGGAACCTGGAATGTTAGGTCCATGAATCAAGGTAAATTGGAAGTGGTCAAACAGGAGATGGCAAGAGTGAATACTGACATTTTAGGAATCAATGAACCAAAATGGACAGGAATGGGAGAATTTAATTCAAATGACCATTATATCTACTATTGTGGGCAAGAATCCCTTAGAAGAAATAATCATAGCCATAGTCATCATAGTCAACAAAGAAATCCAAAATGCAGTACTTGATTGCAGTCTGAAAAATGACAGAATGATCTCGGTTCATTTCCGAGACAAACCATTCAATATCACAGTAATCCAAGTCTATGCCCCCAACCACTAACGCTGAAGAAGCTAAAGTTGAATGGTTCTATGAAGACCTACAGGACCTTCTAGCACTAACACCAAAAAAAAAGATGTCCTTTTCTTCATAGGGGGCTGGCATGCAAGAGTAGGAAGTCAAGAGATACCTGGAGCAACAGGCAAGTTTGGCCTTGGAGTACAACGTGAAGCAGGACAAAGGCTAACAGAGTTTTACCAAGAGAACATACCAAGAGAACATACTGATCATAGCAAACACCCTCTTCCAACAACACAAGAATGTGATTATATTATATTAATAAACAAATACTATGTCATTTTATGTAATAGACTTGAGCATGCCTGGCTTTTGGTATTGGGGAACAGAGAAATGACTGTATAACATATATATTATTTAAAGAAAAAATAAACAGCTTCTATTTTAAGAAAAACTAATGTAACCTGTTCTTTGAATCACTCTGTGATTCCCCTCCCTAATTTCAATCTCTTTTCTTCCCTCCAGAGGAAGACACTAATCTGAATTTTGGGTTTTGTGGTTTTTTTAATGCCATATGACCTTTGGGATCTTAACTCCTTGGTCAGAAATCAAACCTGTGCCCCTTGCAGTGGAAGCATGGAGTCTTAACCACTGGAATGCCAGAGAACTTATCTGAATTTTGTTTATTTTCTTTCTTTTTTAAAAATTTTGTTTAAAAAAATGTTTCTTAAAAAAGAAAAGAATTCTTTTCCTCTAAAAAAAAAAGTAAAAAAAAAAAAAATCTCTTCACTTTTTACAAACCCTTGTGTCGAGGGCTGACTTTCAATAGATTGAAGCAAGGGAGCTGTTCTGCTATGTATGAAACCCCGACCCAGAAGCAGGTTGTCTGCGAATGGTTTAGCACCAGGTTCCCCAGGAACGTGCAGTGCATGATGGGTAAGGGGGTATGCTGAATTTTGTACTCATCGTTTTTCTCCTTTTCATTTTAGTTTCATGTAAACATTAACATGTATAAACATGTTATGTAGTTGCCTGGCTTTTACCTAATACAGATGTAATCGTGTTGCACATATTCTTCTTAATTTGATTTTTCTGTTCAATATTAAGTGTTTGAGGACTTCCCTGGTGGTACAGTGGCTGAGAATTCGCCTGCCAATGCAGGGGGCACAGGTTCAATCCCGGATCCAGGACGATCCCATATCTACTGAGTCTGTGCTCTAGAGCCCTTGGACCACAATTACTGAAGCCTGTGTGCCTAGAGCCTGTGCTCTGCAACAAGAGAAGCCACCACAAGGAGAAGAATGCGCACCACAGGAAGGCTTGTTCCCACTTGCCGCAACTAGAGAATGCCCATGCACAGCAATAAAGACCCAGCACAGCCAAAAATATAAATAAATATTAAGTATTTGAGATTCCTTCTTGTTGGTTTGTATAGCTTTAGTGTATTTGTTTTCACTGCAACTGTTGAAGGGTATTTAGTTTGGTGCCAATTTTTTTTTTTTCCCCCTAAGTAACTAACTTCTTAACTTAGCCAAGACACGGCACAATAGTAGAGTGGTTCTGGAGTCAGACTACTTGCATTCAAATCCCTGTTCCGCCACCTTCTTGTACTAGTGGCTCGGCCGGCCTCCACGTCTGTAGTTCAACTTCCATACCTGTTACATAACAGAGTAGTAGCAAGTGCCTGGAATGAAGTTGCAGCTGGGTATTTGTTGAAGGAGTTCTCCCACATCTATACATATATTATAATCCAAGTAAAATAAAATACTGACAAGTTTCTGAGCACTCTTTGCTCTTTCCCAGGACCACAGTTATCCTCAGGTCATTTTTATTTCTTTTAGAATTGATTTTCCTCCTACTTCCACCATCAAAATCCTTCAAGGCTAAGGCTCTAATGTTATCTTCTTGATAAATCCTCCCCTTACTACTTCCAGCAGAAATTATTTTTTTTAATTCTTATAACAATATGGTTGTGTTACCCTGTGGTTCTTCTAATGTATAGTTTGTGTTATTTAAATACTTTATTACCTCCTGATATAGTTTATAAATGCAAGGCAGTGGCCAAACTTTACACATTTTGGTTCACTTTCTGCACCTAGCCTGATGCCTTGCTTATGGTACTCATTTAATAAATATTAATATTTTGAAAAACAATTCAAATATGGTAATTGTTGTAGATATCTGTTGCTATGGGCTTCCCTGGTAGCTCAGCTGGTAAAGAATCCACCTGCAATGTGGGAGACCTGGGTCCAATCCCTGGGTTGGGAAGATCCCCTGGAGAAGGAAATGATTACCCACTCCAGTATTCTTGCCTGGAGAATTCCATGGACTGTATAGTCTATGGGGTTGCAAAGAGACTGACATGACTGAGCAACCTTCACTTTCTGTTGCTGTGTAATTAACCACTCCAAAACTTACTGACTTAAGATAACCATTTATTTACTCACAGTTCTGTAAGTCAGCAACTTGGACTGAGTTTGGCAGGGTGGTTCTTTTGCTGGCCTTGCCTGGGTTCATATATATGAATGCAGTAATCTACTACAGGCTTGACTGGGGCTGGATGGCGTAGCTATCTTCATTCACATGTCCAGATGCTGGTGGTGGCCATTGGCTGGGGCATGTATCGCCTGCAGAATATTCCATATCTCTCTTTTTTTCTTTGTAACTTTTAATTAATTTATTTATTTTTTAATTAATTTATTTATTTTGGCTACACTGGATTTTCCTTGCTTTGCATGGTCTTTCTCTAGTTGAAGTGAGAGGGGGCTACTCTTCATTTCAAAGTGAGCTTCTCATTGTAGTGGCTTCTTTTGTTGCCAACCACAGGCTCTAGGCACACAGGCTTAGTAGTTGCGGCTCATAGGCCCTAGAATGCGGGCTCAGTAGTTTTGTGGGCTTCCACCGCATGTGAAATCTTCCCGACCAGGGACTGAACCCATGTCGCCTGCATTGGCAGGCAGTTTCTTATTCACTACACCACCTGGGAAGTCCCACCATGCTTCTTTATATAGCGTCTGGCTTCCAAGAGAGCATGAAAGGAAGAAGTAAATCCTCTTTAAGCCTAAATTTCAAAGTTGCATAATGTAATTTCTGCTGCATTCTATTATCAAAGCAAGTCATATGGCCAACCTCAATGGAAGAGATGGGAAAATAAATTCCACATCTCAATGGAGTAGTAGCAAAGTCACATTGCGAAGAAGTGTACATGTATGGATGAAAGGAATTATTGTGGCCATCTTTGCAAGTAATCTACCACAGTGATTGTATGTAGAATTTCCTTTTACCTCGATTTCAGATTAGAGCTTAAGATGGATTGCTCATCAAGGAAAGCATTTCCCAGCCATTTTGCTGAGTCATCAAAACATTCCTAGTTTCAATCATGACGTACAGTAACATACTTAAGTTTAAGGAGATGACAACAACAGTAATAATGATGATGACTACTACTACTAGCTAACATTTATTGAACCCATATTCTAGGCTAAGCAGGTTAACTTGATTGTTGTAGTCAATCACCACTATTTTAAGCCTTATTGCCTCCATTTTCAAAATAAGGAATTTGAGGCTCCTAACAGCCTGTTAGTTGCCCAACATCACATATTAATTAATGACACATGCTACTTTAGGGTTTTAAGTTTAAAATCTAGGCCTCCAAAGAAAAACGTTTTTATAAAGACTGTTTATATTTTATTAATCTTGAAATAAATATGTCACTAGCCCCTGGAACAAGAGTGATCGTTCATTCCTGAGCCTCCAGGTATTGGGTTTTTGGCCTCTTGACTCCCACTTGCTAGATCTCTGCTATCCAGTTGTTCTTAACATTGACTGCTTTTCTATACCTTTCCTTTTTTTTTTTTTTTTTTGGTTTGGTAAAAATATGGGCTTGAGAGAAAGACAGGTTGGTGTTTTGGTTCTGTCACTTATTGGTTGTATGATATGGATCAAGTCCTTTAACTCATCTGTAAAATGGGTAGAATAAGAATTAAATTATAAAATAAAAGAATACATCTAAAACCTCCTGCATAATACCTGCAATGTAAGAAGGCTCAGTAAATTTTGTTTCTGTCTGTTACATGTACAATGCCATTCCAGAATTTATACTCTACTGGGATCTGAATTTTCAATAATCTCAGTCCACATCTTCTGCCTCTTGGAATTATATCCCAGTCATATCCATTTTCTGAATTAATATCTTTTAAAACTTGTCTCAAGAAAAATAATGCCTGGATATTGCTGATGCTGTTTAGTTGCTAAGTCATGTCTGACTCTTTGTGACCCCTTGGGCTGTAGTCCACCAGTCTCCTCTGTCCCTGGGATTTCCCAGGTAAGAATACTGGAATGGATTGCCATTTGCTTCTCCAGGGGATCTTCCTGACTCAGGGATTGAACCCAGGCCTCCTGCATTGGCAGGCAGATTCTTCACCACTGACCACCTGGGAAGCCCACTTAGCTATTACCCTGGCTTTATAATCATCCTGGACGGAAGATACTAACCTTCTCAGCCATTTACTCTATCGTGTGACAACTTCCCCATTTTCAAATGGCAAGAACTTGCAGGACACTTAATCTTGAAGGGAATCTGGGCCAGTTTCACCAGGACAAAAAGGAGGATCTGAGTACTGTGCGAACTAATCCAGGACATTTGGTCACTTTATCACTTTAACCCATTAATTTATTTAGAAAGAGATTACCACTTAATAGTTGTTTTTTTAGTATATATATTGTAAATCTCCTTCTAAGAAATTCCCCAACCTTCAGTTTGAATGATGCTGAATTATTTAAAGTAGGGACCTATGACACTTATTAAGGATTTCTTTTCAATTCATAATAAAAAAAAAAGTAAAATGAAGTGGTGCACCTAGAACCAAGAGAAGAGATAACTGATTTTGAAAAAGGCAGAAAATGTAAGAGAGAAACATTAAACACGGCTGGAGATAAGGAATGGCAAGAGTAGAGAAACAATTAGGGAATTTTTATCCTATAGCTATGTTTATAGGCAAAAACATGAAAGAAAGAAAGTAAAATCACTCAGTCATGTCTGACTCCTTGTGACCCCATGGACTGTAGCCTACCAGGCTCCTCCGTCCATGGGATTTTCCAGGCAAGCATATTGGAGTGGGTTGCCAAAACATAGTTATGGACAATTAATCATTTCCCCACATTGTGACATATATTTATTCATTCATTTGTTCAACAAACATATTAAACACAGACAACCTGCCAGGTGATGAGGAAGGTGCCAGGACACAGTAGGGAATAAGAGCAAGTTTACAGTCCAATACATGGCTAAAAAACTTCAATAGCAAGTAGCAACAGTGGTCAGACATATATATATAAATTCCATGTGTGGATGTGGAATTCAAAAATGTGTATATGATGTGAATAATAAAGATTTTGAAAAATAAATAAATTCTTAAAAATATTTTGAGAAATTAAAGAGTAGCATTGCCTTATTAGATGTGACAGCTGTTGCTCGGCTCCAGCTCTTTGCCTTTCAGATCTGTGTGCCTCTGTTGGCAAAGTTTTAAAACATTTAAAGAGAGACCAGAATTCTGAATTTTTATGTGAAATTTATTGCTCAGGAGATGTTGGCTCAAAATTTGAAAACAAACAAACCAAAACAACACTGAGGCACCAGTTTGAGATTCTCTTGTTTGCAGAGGATTTGTTGCTAGGGAAAGTGTGGATGAGCTCATGGTTTTGAAATAGTAGTAGGTTTAACAGTATAATTTGTTACCTAATTTCCTCAGCTCAGTTTTTAAAGCTGTGAGGCTATGGAGGCAGAGCAGAGTCAGTTAGCACAGGATATTAAATGAATGCGGTAGAATGGCAGTTCAAATTACAGAAGGTATATTCAGTCATCACTCTAAAGAAAATACTTGGGTATGTAAATATGTTACATTTCTATGTTTATGACGGGCAAGGCATTTACTCTGACATACATGAAAAGGAGACCAATGGGAATTGTTAGCACTGGACGAATGTTAGGGCACATAAAAGAAGTTGTCTGTTTCCCAGAGTGGTTTCTATTGTAGTTTCAGAAATTCTTCATTATCCTTGAGATTCTTCTCATCTTATCAGATAAGCTTGATTCCTATACTGTTTGTAAAATTATTTACTTATTTATTTTTGGCTGCAATGGGTCTTTGGTGCTGTGCATAGGCTTTTTCTAGTCACAGCAAGCAGGGGCTGTTCCCTAGCTGTGGTGCGAGGGTTTCAGTAGTTGTGGCACAGAGGCTTAGCTGCCCAAGGCATGTGGAATCTTCCCAGAACAGGGACTGAACCCATGTTCCCTGCATTGGCAGGCAGATGCTTTAACTGCTGGACCACCAGGGAAGTCCTCAATTCCTATATTCTAGTATTTGTTGTTGTTCAGGCGCTTAGTTGTGTCCCACTCTTTGCCACCCCATGGACTGTAGCACACCAGGCTTCCCTGCCCTTCACCATCTCCCAGAACTTGCCCAAACTCATGTGCATTGAGTTGGTAATGGCATCCAACTATTTCGTCCTCTGTCATCCCCTTCTCCTGCTGCCTTCAAACTTTCCCAACGTCCAGATCTTTTCTAATGAGTCAGCTCTTCGCATCAGGTGGCCAAAGTTTTGGAGCTTCACCTGCAGCAACAGTCCTTCCAATGAATATTCAGGATTGATTTCCTTTAAGATTGGCTGGTTTGATCTCCTCGCAGTCCTAAGGGACTCTCAAGTCTTCTCCAACACATATTCTTACAACATATTTTTGCAAGGATACCTGAGTTCCTCCATTTAATTTCTTCATCAGTGAAATTATGTTAGTTGGAATTATGTCCCCTTGGCTCCATTCCTCCCTGCTTTGCCTAAATAATTATTCTTTGGTCCAGCTTGCTCCAAGGATACCTGCTTGCATTTATCTCAACTTTATGTGAACGCCTTCAGAATTAATGCTAGCATTCATCTGTAATCAGTTATCTTATATTGATATTTAAATGTCTGATCCAGCTGAACTAGAATACAAATTTATGAGGGCAGGCACTGTACTTTATTATTTATCTTAAACTCTCCAAGAGTGGAAGATCTCCACGTTTACCCCCAGGTTTGGTGATTTACTAGAAGTACTCACACAATTCAATTTCTCTGATGGCTCAGATGGTAAAGAATCTGCCTGCAGTGCAGGAGACCTACATTCGGTCCCTGGGTTAGGAAGACCCCTTGGAGAAGGGAATGGCTACCCACTCCAGTATTCTTTCCTGGAGAACTCCATGGACAGAGGAGCTTGTTGGGCTACAGTCCAACATGACTCAGTCGGACATGACTGAGAGACTTTCACTCACTCACTCATACAACTCAGAATAGAGTCTTACTTGCAGCTCTGATTTATTACAGCAGAAGGATACAAAGCAAAATCAGCAAGGGAAAAGGCACATGGGCAAAGTCTAGAGGAAACCCAACGTCAACTTCCAAGAGCCTTCTCTCAGTTGAGTCACACAGGACACCGTTCCACCAGCAGTGAGATCTGACAGTATGTGTGAAGTGCTGTCTATCAGGTACACTCAACAGAAATTCAGTCCTGCTGATCATGTGGTCATCCTCTGCCTAACACATACCAAAAGTCCCGACTCCTCAAAGGAAAGCAGGTGCTTAACATAAACCAACATAAACCATGTTGTCTGCACAAACATTTTAGACTCAGTGAGCCACTCTCATCATACAGGGAAAGTTCTGTATCAGTGTTGTTGTTTAGTCGCTAAGTCATGTCTGACTGTTTTGCAAACCCATGGACTGTAGCCCACCAGGCTGCTTTGTCCATGGGGTTTCCCAGACAAGAATACTGGAGTGGGTTGCCATTTCCTGCTCTAGAGGATCTTCTTGACACAGGGACCAAACCCACGTCTCCTGCACTGGCAGGTGGATTCTTCACCGCTGAGCCATTGTGACCCCGTTTATCGGTGTAGGAAACAGCTTACTATTCAAACGCCCAGACACAAGCCAGCCTTTCAAGCAGGCCTTTCTAAAGCCAGCAGTCTCAGGCCTGCTGTGTTAACTCTTTCCTGCAGATGCCCCATAAATAGGAGGATAAAGGGAAGAATGAACTGGAAGTTTTTTTTTTTTAGTGCTATCATATAAACAATGAGACTCATTACTCGTGTAAATATTCTCCTCATTATTGCTTGTGGTACATACAATAAAGTGACATATATTCCAATTAAAAAAATTTATCTAATTATTTTTGGCCTCTTTTTTTTTTTTTCCCATTTGTTCCCTGTGGCATGCGGGATCTTAGTTCCTATACCAGGGACTGAATCCGTGCTGCCTATAGTGGAAGTGCAGAGTCTTAACCACTGAACCACCAGGAAAATTCCTGGCCTTTTAATTTTTTTTCTGCCGGTGCATTTGTATATTTCCCTGTTGCTTACTCCTTGGAAGGAAAGTTATGACCAACCTAGACAGCATATTAAAATGTAGAGACATTACTTTGTCAACAAAGGTCCATCTAGTCAAAGCTATGGTTTTTCCAGTGGTCATGTATGGATGTGAGAGTTGGACTATAAAGAAAGCTGAGTGCCGAAGAATTGATGCTTTTACCAGTAGTGTTGGAGAAGACTCCTGAAAGTCCCTTGGACTGCAAGGAGGTCTAATCAGTCCATCCTAAAGGAGATCAGTCCTGGGTGTTCATTGGTAGGACTGATTTTGAAGCTGAAACTCTAATACTTTGGCCACCTGATGTGAAGAGCTGACTCATTTGAAAAGATCCTGATGCTGGGAAAGATTGAGGGCAGGAGGAGAAGGGGATGACTGGGGTTGAGTTGGTTGGATGGCCTCACCAACTCAATGGACATGAGTTTGAGTGGACTCCGGGAGTTGGTGATGGACAGGGAGGCCTGGCGTGCTGTGGTTCATGGGGTTGCAAAGAATTGGACACGACTGAGCGACTAAACTGACTGTTGCTGTTATTAGTGGTGTTTTACCTGTTTGCTATTCATAGGTGTGATGGGGCTTTCTCTTTCTCTTCTGCATCAGGTGGTCCTCAGTGTGATTGGAGATGGCAGGGGTGAACATGTTCCTGGCCTTTTAATTTTAAAACAAATTCATGCCTTTGGTAAAAAAAAAACAACAAAAAAACCCTCAAACAATATAAAAGTTTGTAGAAAAAAAAAAGTTTGTAGAAAGCAACGACTTATTTACCTTCCACATTTTCACTCTCCACAGGTAACCATTATTAATAGTCTATTGTACATCTCTCCAGGCTTTTTTCTATGCATATACAAGTATGTACATACGAAAAAAAAAACCAGATCTCACTACACAGATTTCCTACAACATGTGTTTTCAGATAAAATTATGTTGTGAATTTTTTTTGTTGTTGTTGTGAATATTTTTAACATGCCAGTACCTATAGATATAGATGTATATAGCTATGACAAATCTAGACACCATATTAAAAAGCAGACATCACTTTGCCAAACAAGGTGCATATAGTCAAAGCTATGGTTTTTCCAGTAGTCACATACAGATATGAGAGTTGGACCATAAAGAAGGCTGTGTGCTAAAGAATCGATGCTTTTAAATTATGGTCCTGGAGAAGACTCTTGACAGTCCCTTGGACTGCAAGGAGATCAAACTAGTCAATCCTAAAGGAAATCAACCCTGAATCTTTACTGGAAGCACTGACGCTCCAACGCTTTGGCCACCTTATGTGAACAGTCGCATCACTGGAAAAGCCCCTGATGCTGGGAAAGATTGAGGGGAGGAGGAGAAGGGGATGACAGAGGATGAGACATTAGATAGCATCACTGACTCAATGGATGTGAAACTGAGCAAACCCCAGGAAACAGTGGAGGCCAGAGGAGCCTGGCAGGTGATAGTCCAAATAGTCACAAAGAGTTGGACATGACTTAGCAATTGAACAACAACAGCACCGTAGATATACCTCATTCTTTCCAATGGCTGCACAGTTGTCCCCTGTATTGAGATATCATAATTTAATCTATTCCCAATCTTCTGCTACTAAAAACTGTGGTATAGGATCTTTGTATCCTTGTGATCTATGGGATAAAATCCCAGACGTATAACTGCTGTGTCAGTCTTTTGTCATTCCATTACTTTTGTCGTAAGCTTCTAATGAGTATGAACTCCTTTCTGAATACACGATAGTGAATGTTTTTTGGCTAACTCTTCAAATTCATTCCCTTTCTTCCCTCTTCCTAGTCATTCTAAGGTTTTCCTTTGGGAAAACCTCTCCTGTCCCACTGCATAGCCGTCATGCAATTCAGGTGGGATTAACTACCACCAGCTTATATCTGGTGCAACCAGGTCATATCAGGTCTGACCCAAGACCGACAGGTCATGGTGGAGAGTTCTGACAAAACGTGGTCCACTGGAGAAGCAAATGGGAAACCACTTCAGTATTCTTGCCTTGAGGATCCCATGAACAGTATGAAAAGGCAAAAAGATAGGACAGTGAAAGATGAACTCTCCAGGTCAGTAGGTGCGCAATATGCTACTGGATATCAGTGTAGAACTAACTCCAGAAAGAATGAAGAGATGGAACCAAAGCAAAAATAACACCCAGTTGTGGATGTGACTGGTAATGGAAGTATAGACCGATGCTGTAAAGAGCAATATTGCATAGGAACCTGGAATGTTAGGCCCATGAATCAAGGCAAACTGGAAGTGGTCAAACAGGAGATGGCAACAGTCAACATTGACATGTTAGGAATCAGCGAACTAAAATGGACTGGAGTGTGTGAATTTAACTCAGATGACTATTATATCTACTACTGTGGGCAAAAATCCCTTAGAATAAATGGAGTAGCCATCATAGTCAACAAAAGAGTCTGAAATGCAGTACTTGGATGCAATCTCAAAAACGACAGAATGATCTCTGTTCATTCCCAAGGCAAACCATTCAATATCACAGTAATCCAAGTCTATGCCCCGACCAGTAATGCTGAAGAAGCTGAAGTTGAACGGTTCTATGAAGACCTACAAGACCTTCTAGAACTAACACCCAAAAAAGATGTCCTTTTCATTATGGGGGACTGGGATGCAAAAGTCAGAAGTCAAGAAATACCTGGAGTAACAGGCAAATTTGGCCTTGGAGTACAGAATGAAGCAGGGCAAAGGCTAATAGAGTTTTGTGAAGAGAATGCACTGGTCATAGCAAACACCCTCTTCCAACAACACAAGAGAAGACTCTACACATGGATATCACCAGATGTTCAATACCAAAATCAGATTGACTATATTCTTTGAAGCCAAAGATGGAGAAGCTCTAAACAGTAAGCAAAAACAAGACTGGGAGCTGACTGTGGCTAGATCATGAACTCCTTATTGCCAAATTCAGACTTAAATTGAAGAAAGTGGGAAAAACCACTAGACCATTCAGGTATGACCTAAATCAGATCCTTTAGGGTTATACAGTGGGAGTGACAACTAGATTCAAGGGATTCGATCTGGTAGACAGAGTGCCTGAAGAACTATAGATGGAGGTTGGTGACACTGTACAGGAGGCAGTGATCAAGACTAAGAAAAAGAAATGCAAAAACGCAGAATTGTTGTCTGAGGAGCCCTTACAAATAGCGGAGAATTGGAGAAGGAAATGGCAACCCATTCCAGTATTCTTTCCTGGAAAAGTCCATGGACAGAGGAGCCTGGCGGGCTGCAGTCCATGGGGTTACATGACTGAGCATGTGTGCACGAGGGTGGAGGGAGATGGGTTGGGAGCAATAAAGTGGGAGAACTAAAAAATAAAAAAAAAAAATAGCGGAGAAAAGAAAAGAAGCTAAAGGCAAAGGAGAAAAGGAAAGATATACTTATTTGAATGGAGAGTTCCAAAGAATAGCAAGGAGAGATTAGAAAGTCTTCCTCAGCGATAAATGCAAAGAAACAGAGGAAAACAATAGAATGGGAAAGACTAGATATCTCTTCAGGAAAGTTAGAGATACCAAGGGAACATTTCATGCAAAGATGGGTACAATAAAGGACAGAAATGGTATGGACCTAACAGAAGCAAAAGATATTAAGAAGAGGTGGCAAGAATACACAGAAGAATTGTACAAAAAGATCTTCACAACCCAGTTAATCACGATGGTGTGATCATTCACCTAGAGCCAGACATCCTGGAATGCAAAGTCAAGTGGGCCTTAGGAAGCATCCCTATGAAGAAAGCCAGTGGAGGTGATGGAATTCCAGTTGAACTATTTCAAATTCTAAACGAGGATGCTGTGAAAGTGGTGCACTCAATATGCCAGCAAATTTGGAAAACTCAGCAGTGGCCACAGGACTGGAAAAAGTCATTTTTCATTCCAATCCCAAAGAAAGGCAAGTCCAGAGAATGCCCAAACTACCGCACAGTTGCACTAATCTCACATGCTTTCAAAGTTCTCCAAGCTGAAAATTCTCCAAGCCAGGCTTCAGCAATACCTGAACCGTGAACTTCCAGATGTTCAAGCTGGTTTTAGAAAAGGCAGAGGAACCAGAGATCAAATTGCCAACATCTGCTGGATCATCAACAAAGCAAGAGAGTTCCAGAAAAACATCTACTTCTGCTTTATTGACTATACCAAAGCCTTTGACTGTGTGGACCACAACAAACTGTGGAAAATTCTTCAATAGATGGGAACACCAGACCACCTGACCTGTCTCCTGACAAACCTGTATGCAGGTCAGGAAGCAACAGTTAGAACTGGACATGGAACAACAGACTAGTTCCAAACCAGGAAGCAGTACGTCAAGGCTGTGTATTGTCACCCTGCTTATTTAACTTATATGCAGAGTACATCATGAGAAACGCTGGGCTGGATGAAGCACAAACTGGAATCAAGATTGCCAGGAGAAGTATCAATAACCTCAGATATGCAGATGACACCACCCTTATGGCAGAAAGTGAAGAACTAAAGAGTCTCTTGATGAAAGTGAAAGAGGAGAGTGAAAAAGTTTGCTTAAAACTCAACATTCAGAAAACTAAGATCATGGCATCGGGTCCCATCACTTCATGGCAAATAGATGGGGAAACAGTGGAAACCGTGACAAACTTTATTTTTTTGGCCTCCAAAATCATTGCAGATGGTGACTACAGCCATGAAATTAAAGACACTTGCTCCTTGGAAGAAAAGTTCTGACCAACCTAAATAGCATATTACAAAGCAGAAACATTACTTTGCCAACAAAGGTCCATCTAGTCAAAGCTATAGTTTTTCCAGTAATCACGTATGGACGTGAGAATTGGATTATAAAGAAAGCTGAGCGCTGAAGAATTGATGCTTTTGAACTGTGGTGTTGGAGAAGACTCTTGAGAGTCCCTTGGACTGCAAGGAGATCCAAGCAGTTCATCCTAAAGGCAATCAGTCCTGAATGTTCATTGGAAGGACTGATGCTGAAGCTGAAACTCCAATACTTTGGCCACCTGATGCGAAGAACTGACTCATTTTAAAAGACCCTGGTGCTAGGAAAGATTGAAGGCAGGAGAAGAAGGGGCGACAGAGGATGAGATGGTTGGATGGTTACCGACTCAATGGACACGAGTTTGAGTAAATTCTGGGATTTGGTGATGGACAAGGAAGCCTGGCGTGCTGCAGTCCATGGGGTCGCAAATAGTCGGACAGGACTGAGTGACTGAACTGAACTGATATTCTTTCCCGGCTTGTTGAGTTTCGGTCTGAGATTTTTTTCGTAAGAATTATTCAGCAAGTTTTTTGGTTCCGCGGAGAAGCGCTTCGGCAGATTTCAGGCAGCACCGAGGGATGGCCGGGCCGAACCCCTGACAGCTGGTCTATTCACTGGGTCTGCAGGTGGGGTGGCGGCTGCTCGGCGTAGGCAGGTCAAGGAACGATTGTTTCGCAGACTGCGGGTCACACCTTAGCCAGGACGCTGCTTATCGCAGACTGCACGTTATACTTACAAGCCCTCCCGGTCCTTCCTAGCTCGGGCCCGGCTGTGCAGTTCTGCGCAGGCGCGGCAGCCGTGCGACATCCGCCACTTACGGCGGAAGCGGTTTGTGCTGGGAGTTCGTGGCGCGGTGCAGGGCTCCTAGGAACGAGCGGCTTGGGCGCGGGTAATCAGCTCCCTTTCCCCTTCCCCCCACCTCTTCTAGGTTCTGGGGAGTACCGCGGAGCTACCGGACCTGATGCGGGCGCCCGGTCGTGGACTGTCCCATCCTGCTCCTCTGCAGCTCGTGGTGCTCCCGCGCCCAGGTGGGGGTGAGGGGCGGGGTCGGGACTGGGTTGGGCTCCATCCTGGCGTCTTCATTCTTCAAATCTCCCGGGTAACTCACGGTTTTTCTTGTTTTCCAAGACTGGTATCCGGGGAGTGTGACTTGCAGGGTCCGCCATGGAGCCAGAGCAGATGCTGGAGGGACAGACGCAGGTACTAGGAGGCCCTGGATTTAGGGTGGCAGTGTGCAGCAAGGAAGAGTGGGTGATGCCTCTGTGACTTGTGTTTTGTTTTCTAGGTCGCAGAAAATCCCCACTCTGAATATGGTCTCACAGACAACGTCGAGGTAACTTGCCCAGTTCCTATGCCATATCCTTTCGTCTCTTAAGAGCTGCAGAAACTTGGGATCCATTTTTGCTAGGTTGCTTTGCACAAGGGAAAACTTTTATCATCATGAACCAAGGAGTGTCACATTATGGGCAGCTAATTTTATTAGCAGCACTAATGCTTCGTGGTATGTAGACGTACATATTAGCTGAGTCCAGAGGTTGAACTTTGAAAATGATATAGAGAAAGAAACATATATTGCTAACGGAGATTGTCAGAATCGTTTTGCTTGGTGGCTGTTTATGTTCTGCTGGAATATTGCAGTGGAAAAACTGCACATTACAGTTAGGAAACCCATTGTTGTTGTAGCGGGTAGTGTGCTGGTGAAGTCAACATTTAGTCAAGGTTGATATCTTTGCAGAGTTCATTAGCAGGAGACATTGGAAGCTATAACACAGGTGGTAGACACTGTTTTTGCCTTACATGGTTATCTGAATTCAGACAGTACATGTGCAAAACCGTATACAAAAGGAGGTATGCTTTTATAAAGCTTTTCCTGCAGGTATTAAGAGGTTACTCTCTAAAAGAAGAGGTTACTTTGTAAGTGAAAGAATAAATGCTAGAACAGTTGAATTAACCAGAGCTAGGTGGGATTGGTTAGGAATATAGAGAAGGTGTGTGTGTTTTATGGGGGAAAGAAAAACATCAGTAATAAAGTTTGGATAAATGAGGGCAGGAGCATTTCCAAGTACAATAATAATAGTAATGGCTACTAGTATTAGCGCTAAGTAACTTTTGTGTATTTTCTGTCTTGCAAGGCTCAGAGAAGTTGACTTAACTTGTCTAAGTTCACCAGGAAGAAAGTGAACTGTGTTTTAAACCTAGGCAGGCTGACATTTTTGAGGTGGGATTAAATTATATTGCTGATCTTGAGCAACTCCAGAATTCCCTGTCATGTGGAGTGACTTCTCTGTGCCTGTAAATTGCCAGGATTATTTATTGGTTTGATATCAGGGTTAAGAGAATTTGGATCTTCATGATGCAGTTTTTAATTGAACTGCTACGCTGAATCAGATGAAGATACTCTATGCCACTTAGTGTTTTAGTCATTTAAGAGGATTGTTTTTAGGCATCAGTGCAGTCTTTTCCTGTTGGTGCTTGTATTTGGAGGTAGAGCCATGATACAGTGATACCAAATACATTTTTTCAAACCTTCAGACCAATTTCCATAGTACAGTGAGAAAAAAGGAAAGTGGAGTGAATGAATGATGATGCTACATTCTTTGGTGATTGGTTTTCTTGCTTCCATAATTTTAAAATGCCTGTTCTTTTATGAGTTAATGGTGATAGTAAAATAATAATTATGTTTGTTTATGAAGTTTTACTTGGTAAAATAGAGTTAACAACCTTATGTTAGTCCCTTCTTTCAATATGTTATTGTTAATTTACTTGTTTGTGATATCTCAAAGTCTGGAAATCACTGTTCTACAGCTGCTGCTTTTCTTTCTAGAATTCCATTTTATTTCCATTATTGGCATATAATTTTTTTGGTGGTTGCTTTAGGACTTGTGCAGAAGTTTAACTTCCCACAGTTTACCTCCAAGTGGTATCTTTTCATGGATGGTATAAGGACCTTACAACAGTATCCTTCCATTTTCTCTCTCCAGGCCTTTATACTATTGTTATCACATATTATATTTCTGCATATGTTATAAATCCTGCAATTGATTGTTTTTATTTTTTCTTTAAAAAATCAATTATCTTTTTCATTTTAAATTTTTTAAATTGTTTACTTAACATTATAGTTACTTTATTGCTCTAGAAAATTTAATTTTTAAAACCATCAGATTACATAATGATAATGAGTCTCTGCCCCCTCCACAGTCAACTGTATATTAATGGGCTTCTCTAACTTAGTAGATAAAGATTTCAAAATTACAAAAATAGCTGGTTACAGTTGAGCTATCAAGTAACTATCATATTTCTGTGGATCAAAAAGTTGAATAAAAAGAAAACTGATGTTACTGATAAGTCACTGAGTGTATTTGAGAAATCCAGGTCACATACACAGAAGAAAACTGGTTACAAAAACCGTTACATTACTCAGTATTAGCATTTTGCAATGTTTTAAGCAGTTCTGATCATGCAGCAGTAATAAAGATCAGAATGAATTTTATAAAGGAGTTGATGGAAGCTCAACAAGTGTATTAAACATACAACTCAATCACAGTTGGATTATACATCCAATTCCCCCAAACTTGTCTCTGCATTGCAAAATAGAAATCTATACTGTTTACCCTTTAATTCCTCCTCTGGCCCCATTCCCAATCAATAACCTTACATATAAACCTTTCTATTAAATCTTTTAAATCAGATTTGATGGGTGAGTATACATAATCTTCATTATTATTTTAAAACAGATACCAAGTTTAGTCATATGCTAAATCTTCAGTTGCATGCCTTTCAAAAGGTGTCTGCACTGCTGTAATTGTGAAAATTTAGGCTTAGGAAACTGAGAAAACTGTCAGTCAAGAATCTGATCTAAGTAATTCTGTAAACTACTAAAACCTGTGTGTGCACATTTCTAAAAAAAGGAGGATTTCGTATTTGAGAAATGTTAACTCAGTGGTCTCTGAAAGGAAAACTGTCTTGACTACTGCTCTCTAATGTAAAATGCTAGGTGACCACAGATATTTACCCAGTTGGCTAACAGACAAGCTTACAGTGGGACCTTTAAAAAAAAAAATTCGAAGCCATAGAAGTAATTATGAAAATAAAAATTTGGAGGATCATAGCATAAGATACATATAGAATTCCTATTTTAATGATATATCCAAAATAAATATGTCCTAACCAAGGAGCACTTGGTTGGTTCAGAAAAAATTTGAAATTAAACACAGTGGGAAGTGTTCTTAAAATCACCTAAAATTACTGAATGGCAAAAGAATACTGTCTTAAAATATGCTGAATTTACACGTTAATATTACCGTAATCAACTCATGCCAGATACAAATTAAGGTTACCAATTAGATGAAAACAAACTTTATAGCTATTTTTAAAAGAGAAATAGGTGTACTTCATGATTAAGGCACACCAGTCTAAAGAACTTTTGATGCATTTGTCATAAGATTTAAACTTACTTAACCATTAACAACACAGTACAGTAAAGTTCCTCAGTATTTAAAAGTTTGATTTAGCATTCTGGGAAAAGGATTATTTTTCTTTTGAGATGCATTTCTGTAAATTGCATTGAGGTCAGTTTTACACCTGGAATTAACCATCTCTAACAGAAGTACCAGCTGCTAATAATACTCATTTAGATTACATATAACTTAGCTGGATGTTAAACTATGCAACTGTTCTTGCTAATCTGCTCATCAAGGCAATGCTCTGAAGACAGAGTCTTCTCACAAACCCTGGGCAAGCAGGTTTCATTATTAGATACTCAACAACAGCCCTCAATTCTTTGAGAGCGGTATTGAGGAGTCTATAGTATATAAAAAGCTGGAGCAAACTTTCTTGGTTACTAAAAAAGCGTAAAAACTGTAGCAGGCATCAAGATTATTTAATGACAAACAATGAATTTCAGAATATTCTGTTGATTAGTGCTTAATTTATGGAAGAGAGGTCTCAGTAGAGAGAAACTATTTGAACCCTTTACACTAAGTGCCTTTTTCCAGTATGTGGCAGCTTGAAGCCAAGAGAATAACAAGACGGGGAGCATATTCATTGTCACGGGAGGAATTGACAAAGATGAGTGAATACAACAGGTAGCACCAGCAGTCCCCTAACAAAGCTCGGGCCAGGAATGCTCTGCGTAACTGGAAGCGAAGTCGTCTTTGGTGCAGCCTCAGAGCCCTGGTCAGAGCACTTGCCAGCAAAGCACGTTGGTAACAGCTTGCCGCTTCACGCAACCCAGCAAGAGGCAGAACAAGCAAACAGGACAGTAAACTGGACAAGCCAGAAAGCCACATTGTTGTCTTCAGTTCATTGGCCGTCAAGAATTGCACTGTGCCTGCCCCTTGGGGGCCTTTTGGGGAATTTATGCACTATTGGAGTCCCTCACACACGTCTGGGATGCTGTCTGGCACCAGCAAGATTTCCAGAAAGACCAAAGGCGGAACTGCAGAAAGAGGCCCAGCAGGGTCAACCTAACGCCACCTGCTCCAGGTGATTGTGGAGCCCAGAAGTGCTCCCTTCACTTCTGTCTAATTATCTCTTTTTAAAAGAGATTTAAACATTAAGAGGAAGGAGTCATGTTTACCCTTATAGTTATCGTTTCTGGGTTCTCCAGCCTTTTGTGTAGATCCAGCTTCCCATCTGGCATCATTTCCCATCCTCCTGAAGGGTTTTCTTGAACGTTTCTTGTAGTGGAGGTCTGATGGGAAGGAATTCTTTAAGGTTCTGAATGTCTAAAAAGGTATAATTATTTTGCCTTTGTTTTGAGGTATATTTGCTGAGTGTAGATAGGCTTCACTGTCTTCTGGCTGATGTTGTTTCTGATGAAAAGTGTTCTATCACTCCTCTCTTTGCTCCTCCGTATTTAAATGTCTTCTCTTTGTGCTTTTAAGATTTTATTTATTACTAGTTTTAGATACTTGATTTTGATGTGTCTTGGCATAATTTTTTGTTTTAATCTTGTGCTTAGGATTGAGTTTCTTGGATCTTTGCATTTAGAGTTTTAATGATATTTGAAAATTCAGACATTTCTTCAAATATTTTCAAGTATTTTGTTAGCTTGATTTACTCATTCTTTCCTCTTGTCTTCTTAAACATATGGAATATATTATAATAACTAACTTAATGGCATTTCCAATGCTATCTGTATCATTCCTGAGTCTGTTTCTGTGAATTGGTTTTTCTCTTCATCATGGGTAGTTTTTTCCTGCTTCTTTGTCTGTCTGGCAATTTTGACTGAAGGCTTTGCACTATGCACTTTGCTGGGTGCTGGTGCATTTTTTTTGCATTTCTTCAAACCTTCTTGAGCTTTGTTCTGGGACATGGTCAAGTTATTTGGAAACATTTTGATCCTTTTGAAGTTTGCCTTTAAGCTTTTTTAGATGGGACCAGATTAGCCTTTGGCAACCCACTCCAGTTTTCTTGCCTGGAGAATTCCATGAACAGAGGAGCCTACACTCCATGGGGTCACAAAGAGTCAGACAGGACTGAGTGGCTAACCGACTAGCCTTTAGTTCATGCTTAATTTCTCCCTTGTGTATTCTGCCCAATGCTTCATGTGTCATGAGGTTTTCATTCTGGGTCATGGGATGCTGAACTACTCCTGGCCTGTGTGAGCTCCAGGGATTGTGCCATGTGCTTCTTCCAAGTGGTTTTCTTCCGGCCTTGGGTAGTTCTCTCACACTCATGCTCTGACTAGTACTCACCTGAAGACTGGGAGACAGTCTCTTCCTCTCTTTCTGATCAACCCCCTTCTGTGAAATTGTCCTCTTAGCACTCTGCTCTGCGATTTCTAGTTCCCTTGGTCTCTCTAATTATTCAACTCTGTCTTCTCAGCTTGGGGAGACTGCAGGGCTCTGCTTGGTTCCTTCTTCTTGGGTATCATTGTAAGTTCTCCAGGCAGGATGCAGTAATCCTGGCAATCATAGGATTCACCTGACTTTTTCCCATTTTTGTGGTCACTGTTCTACACTCTTAAAAGCTTCATCTCTTATGAGTGTGTGTGTTAGTCTGGATATATGTTTGACCCACAGGTTTGAACTGCGTGGGTCCACTTAAATGTGGATTTTTTCCAATAGTAAATACTGTAGTACCGCATGATTTCCAGTTGGTTGAACCCAAGGATGTAGAACTGTAGATATAGAACTGCAGATATGGAGGAGCCAACTGTAAGTTATAGGTGGGTTTTTGGCTGGGCAGAACGGGTTAGTGCCCCAAACCTTCATGTTGTTCAGGGGTCAGCTGTAAATTTTTTTAGATTAATTTAGGATTTTTGACTTTACTAAAATTAAGCATTACAGTACATAATAAGTATTTAGTGAATGTTTAAATGATATAAATGAGAGAACTTGTCAAGGACCTTATTATAGGATCTATTAGAGTTGCTTAGGTATTGCTGTTTTTTGTTAAGGTATTGGGATGTCGTGTAAATGACTAGTTTTTATCATATATTTGTTGCAATTTACTGATGAACAAGAAAGTTTCTTAATTCATGGGCAAATAAAATAGCTATTCCATTCATTAGTGTATATAATTATTTTTATTATGTCCAAAAATTAGACTGAAAAATCATAAGCAAAATTAGACAAGTTATCCGATAGTTCTGGCAAATGTTTTGAAAAGCACGGTATGTATGTTATATGCTTAAAGTTTTTTCTCAGTTTTTACAAAATAAAATTTTCTTTAAAAAAATTAAGTACAGAAAAATTGTTTTTATAATTATTGACTCATTTATATCCAGTTCTAGTATGATTGGAACAAAAGTTCTTTAAATAAAAGTGCTCTTAATAGTGTTTCGTCTTTTGAGATAGCCACTTATTTCTAAATTTCTGAAATGGTAGATTTTCAGAAGGCACAGCTTTTAGTAAAGCCATTTTTGATACTCTGGATATCAGATGAATCTATATGAAAGACTCAAGTTTTCACATGGGGATTCTTAGGTGAAGGAAGTATAAGTCATCATTTTCTAAACATTATTTAAATATCACAGTAATGATCTTTCCCATATTAGTCATGTCTTCTGTTTTTTGGCTATTTTTACTTAATATTTTTCCTTAAATTTACTTAAAAAAAATCAGATGCATTTATTTTAAAAAGAAATATAAATGGAAAAGCATTCTCATTGTGGTAGAGGTAACTATAAAAATGAAAACAGGAAATACAAAACAGAGACTACAAAACAGGTAATAAATTTTAGCTAGACTCTGTTGCCTGTTGAAGCCTCTGAGCCTTAAACCTGTTCCCTGTCTTAAGAAGGGAGGTTAGCAAGTGTTACAGAAGTGTTAGAGACATGTTAGTATCAAACTGAGACTTTGTCCTTGATATTATCTGTGATGAAAAAATTGAAACAGGACTAGTTTTCTCACTGTGATTCTGTGCTACTTAGTGTCATGTCCAGATTTTTTTTGAAGCACACTGTAAGAAGGTATTCTCAAAGAAAAAGTACTTATTTTTGCTCCTAAAAAAGGCAAAGAGAGAAAGTAAGTGTAGGATATGGAGATACGATGTTAAAAGGATGAGATATAATGGTGCCTTCAGAAAATTCTTGAGTGACATTTAGAAATGGGTCTGATTTTATTTTGGCAGAGAGATTTGCAGTTTTAATATTTATGCATGTTTTTTTGAATTCTCTAGAGGATAGTAGAAAATGAGAAAATTAACGCAGAAAAGTCATCAAAACAGAAAGTGGATCTCCAGTCTTTGCCAACTCGTGCCTATCTGGATCAGACAGTTGTGCCTATCTTATTACAAGGACTTGCTGTACTTGCAAAGGAAAGGTAAGATAATAGTGTCTGTCTGCAAATGGGCTTACCAGAGAAAGCAAAATAAAAACTTCCCTGGTTGAAATATCATTAGTTATGTGTAGTTATTTCTTTTACTGTATAAGAAACTTCTAGATACTAAAGATTCTTTAAAAAGAAGTCAGACATAACCTCAGTTCAGACATTGTATTTTTCTACTAGTCTTAGATCATGTGCATATTTGTAATCATGGTATACGTGTAATTTTATATCTCGTTTTTGAACATTTAGGTCCAATTTCCTTTATTACTGCTTTCATTTCTTTTTGTTTTTGTTTCATTACTTCCTTATGATAAACACCCAAGAGTTGGTTTACTATTTCAAATGAGATGACTATTTTTATGGTGTTTGACCCATAATAATATATTTCCATTGAAAAGTTTATCCTTGAGATTCTTCCAGTGTCATCATAGCCTTAACTACATGTGTGTTATGAAGTTTTTTTATGAAGTTGTTTTAATTTACATTTTTTTTGTTAGCAAGATTACAATTTTTTCTCTGTTATGTACATGTTTTTTTCCCTGGTAATTCTACCTAAATTATTTTTGTATAAGTAAATCAATAAGAAAGTTTTTTTGTAAGTTACATTAGTCAATATTTATTGGGTGTAACTGGCTTCCAGGTGGTGTAGTGGTAAAGAACCTTCCCTCCAATGCAGGAGAAATGGGAGATGTGGGTTCAGTCTCTGGGTGGGGAAGATCCCCTGGAGAAGGAAATGGCAACCCACTCCATTATTCTTGCCTGGATATTTTTCTCAACAGACTAATAATGAACACTGTAAAATTTCCAGTATATTGGAAATTCTAAATATTACTTTAAATTCTAGAAGCCTAAAATTTGAAAAAGTTTTAAAGTAATATTCTATTAATAAATGCAAGTTTTTGCATTTATTGTAAGGCATTTTAGCAAAATAATCCATCAAATTATTATGTAACAAGTATTGTCTCTGTCTAGTTAGCTCAAAAGGCTGTTTAAAGTGCTAAGAGAATGTTTAGAGATTGTTGTAAATCAGTTCTAAATATGCTTTTTTATAATGGAGTTTAAAATATATGGTCCCCCAACTTTTCATCTTTGGACCTGTTTTATCAGCAAAAAGTACATATGTAAAGGTGATAAATGTGAAATAACATTTTATTAAAATTTTTTTTGTTTTATTGAGAAAAATATACATCACTGTTTAAAGTATACAGCATGATGGTTTACCGCATAGGTTTAGTTAACATCCATTATCTCATACATAGATACAATGGAAAAAAAAGAAAACATCTTTTTGTTATGAGAGCTCTTAGGATCTACTCTTCTAACAACTTTCTTGTATATCATATAGCAGTGTCACCTATGATCATGTTGTACATTACATCCTTTGTACTTACAATTGGAATTCTGTACCTTTTGACCGCATTCTTCCAGCTCCGCCTCCTACCCACTGCTTCATTTTAAAATATGTTTAAGGGACTTCCTGGCAATCCAGTGGGTTAAGACTCTGTGCTTCCAGTGCAGGGGGCACAGATTCAATGCCTAGTCCAGGAACTAAGATCTCATATCCCATATGGCGCAGCCAAAAGAAAAGAGATTTTATGGAACAATACATTTAACGCATCTAGAATGTAAATTTCTAAAATTTGGATTTCTTTTCCCTTACAGACCACCAAATCCCATTGAATTTCTAGCATCATATCTTTTAAAAAACAAGGCACAGTTTGAAGATCGAAACTGACTTATTGGGAAGAACAGAAAAATTTGGTTTCTACTGTAGATTTACATGATTAAGAGGCAGCTTTAATTGCCATGATTCCCCCCACCCCACCCCACCCCACCCTTTTTGGAAAAATAAGAACCTTCAGGACAACAGAACTTACTTCGGAGTTGCAGAAGAAGACATCATTTCCCTTATTGATTTAATCACAAACTTATTTAATGAGTGTGTTCCGTGCAATTTTTTTTTCAGAGTGTCTTTAACTTTGTTTTTAAAATGACCTTCAAAATAAACTGTTAAAACATCATTATTTTATAGTAGTTTTTGTTCTTATGGCAAATATTTTATGCGATTCAATTGTTTTCATGTGTCTTGCTCCCATGTGTCTTAACATGCTGCAGAGTTTTACAACAGTGTGAAAATACACCAAAGTCAATTAGAATATAAAAAACTCTCAGCCAGTTTTTCTAGTGTTGTTCCTGGATCTCTCAGAGAATAGGATTTGGGCATCTTCAGTTTTTAAAAAATGTCATTGGTGATTCTAACGCACAATAAATTTGGAGTGCTGTTATAAGTACTGCAGAGGGTGTACAATATCCTTCAGTGCTATCAACCTTTATGGTATTAATATAATAGTAGATATCATTTATTATAGTTCTACTATGTGTTAGGCACAGAGCTATTTTATTTAAATTATCTCTAATGTAGCAACTCTGCAAAGTAGTAGATCTTGCTATTCCGATTTTGCAGATGAAACTGATTGGGAGAGGTTAAGTGACTTGCTCAAGGCTACACAGCTGGTAAGTGTTTGAATGGGCATTGAGACCCAGTTCTACCAATGTGTTGCTGATAGCTAAGTGAGAAGTTCTTGGACTAGTTAGCATACTGCTGCTTTTTGCAATTAAAAAGCTAGTCCTTTTTTTTCTTTCAGGTCTGCTCACTTTGTCCTGTATGAAGAAATTGAGATAATGCGCTAGCTCAGTAAAGAGAAAATTGTCTGCAGAGAGCCAGGCAGGAAGAACATTCACTAGAGCACTGGTTTCTTAACTGGGAGTGATTTCATACCTGTCTCCCCTCCTTTCCCAAGGGACACTAGGGGATGTCCAGAAACATTTTGGTGTCATAACTGGAGTAAGGTGAGATTCTACTGGCATCTAGTGGATAATTGCCAGGCACACTGCTAAATATCTTAATGCACAGACAACCTGGGTGTCCCACGCATCCCCCCCAAATCATCCAGCTCAAAATGTCAGTAGTGCTAAAGTTGAGAAACCCTGCTTTGGAAGCATGTTAGAGACATGCCTCCAAGCTAAACATGTGAAGGCAGAGTTAGAAGTGTAATGCTGCCATGGTATGTTTTCTAGTTCTCTTTATACAGCAAAAACTTATTAAAGTTCTCTTTAATATAGCAAAAAAGGAGTGACGCTTGGGGAGGTGATATGGTTTTGATGTATCTATGTGGGTTGATAGGTCTGAATGGGATAAACCTGGAAATACTGGACTCATACACTACTTATAGTTTTTGCAAGTGTTAATTTCACTAAATTTATTTTGGTGACTTGACTAATATGTTAATCTGCCTTTTTTTTAAGTGCTATTTTCGTATTTGAGTAAGTACTAATTGGGTAGTCTTATTAAAATATAGTTTTAACAGTCCATCAGCGATTCACATCAGAGCCACTTGTGAAACTTTTCATATATAAATATATACATAAATATATTAAAAGTGTAAATAGAAATTAGATCTGTTATATATCTCTATGCATTCCTGGACCCTGGAGAGCCTGATGCAACTGGGATAGAGCCTGGGCTTCTCAATTTGAGAAAAACTCTATGGCATTCTCATAGCACCTTTGGTTAGCGACTGCTGCTGCTGCTGCTAAGTCGCTTCAGTCGTGTCCGACTCTGTGCGACCCCATGGACGGCAGCCCACCAGGCTCCGCCGTCCCTGGGATTCTCCAGGCAAGAACACGAGTGGGTTGCCATTTCCTTCTCCAATGCGTGAAAGTGAAAAGTAAAAGTGAAGTCGCTTAGTCCTGTCTGACTACTTAGAAGTAATTCAGTACTCCCCCTAGCACTGCATTACTTTTAGTGTTCTATTGAGTTATCTTCAAGATAGGGCTTAAATTATTCAATCTTAAAATTGATACCTTTTTCAGTAAGGGCTGAGAATAGGGGTGTCTTTTGCTGGCATTGCACATCCTGCTTATCACGTACCATATGCCAAGCACCATTCTAAATGCATGAATTGTCATTTAATCCTCAAAACACTATGATGGAGGTTTAATAACTCACTTTTAGATGAGAAAAGTGAGATTGAATTAACTTGCTTAAAGTTACAGGGGAAGTAAGTTCAGGGCAGAGATTCAAACCGAGCTTAATGCTGTATTGGCTCCCTCCCCTTAATGCTGTATTGCCCTCAGGTGTGCTTAAAATTTTTCCTTGGGAAAAAAATCAGTTTGTCTTTATGTGTGTACAATAGAAGCCCTCTTATCTGGTTGGTAGATTAAAAGGGATCATAATAAGGAATCATAAAAGACACTGGATAGTTTTTTTTTTTTTTAAATCTTTATTATTGGTAATATTTTTGATTTCAGCCATTGCTCTGGGTATGGGTTCTTTGATTGGAATTCTGTATTTCTTCCACACACCACTCCTATAATATATGCAGTTTCAGATTTTTTGAAAGTAGAGTAAGATCTTAGACATAAGATCTTAACACCTTAAGGCATTAAGTGTATAATGATCCTTTCTTCATGAGTTTTTTCTCCTGCCTTTGGTCATCTTATCTGCCTCTTATTTGACAGTTGTTTTTATTGAGTCCAAAGCATTTCACCTAATTTTTGTACTAATACCTTTTGCATTATGTATTTCTATTTCATTGGCTTATGTAATATTTTATTAAATTATGTAATGGCAGTACCTTGTACATCTGGTATAAATAGGTTGGAGAACGTGATTAAGCCTTGTTAGTGATGCGCACACACCTGGGAGAAGAGTTGTAACACTCTGAATTTCCTAAGTGTAATCTACCAGTTTTAAGAATTCAGCTTGTGGTGGACATGGTTCAGTGTATTTTCTATGGAGATGGAGAACATCGCTTTACTCAAGTAAGCTGGTTAAATAGGAATCACTTAAGCAAGCTTCTGTTATACTTTGAGGAGGTATTTCATGTGTAGCTGACAATTTTACTATAGAAACAATTCCTACCCTTTGATTAGGAAGATAATGTTTAGGAAACATTTTACAATAATAGAGTAAAAGTACTATATCCTATAGAGTGAACTTCTTAAAAAAGGTGGATAAGTGAGAGGACCAGTATAGTAAATCAGGAATAGACTCCTGGAGGATACAGAGGCCTTAAATTGGAAAAACAGGGACTTCCCTGTTGGTCTAGTGGTTAGGACTCCATGCTTTCACTGCCGAGGGCACAGGTTTAATCCCGGTCAGGGAATTTAAGATTCCCACGTGCTGGGACCAAAAAAAATAAAAGTTTTAATAGAAGGAAACTAAACTGTCTTCCTAATTCTGATGAGCCTATGGGGAGAATATTGAACCTTTGTTTAAATAAATCTCATTTAGGAAAAGGTATAGGAGATTTTGGGCTTTCCAGGTGGCTCAGTGGGTCAAGAAGCCAACTGTAATGCAGGGGACACAGGTGACGCAGATTCAATCCCTGGGTCAGGAAGATCCCCTAGAGTAGGAATTGGCAACCCACTTCAGTATTCTTGCCTGGGAAATCCCATGGACAGAGGAGCCTGGTGGGCTACAGTCCAAGGGGTCACAAAGACTCAGACACAACTGAGCGCACACATACACCATAGGAGATTTTAAGATTGATAACCTCCCATTAGCAACATGATAGAATGGTTGTAGGGACTGCATTAAATATTGTAGCCAGGTATGTTCCTGGACTGGATTCCAAAAAGGTATTAACAAATAGGCCTGATACATATGTCTAACTATAACAACAAGGGGAAAAAGATGGATGGTGTAAATGACTACTTCTGAGAATCCGCTTGCTTAAAATCTCTGGATTTAAAGTAGGTGATCTAGGGAAATAGATCACCGAAGCTAAAGGAGGCAGTCAGTAATGAATAAGAATTTTCTTCATAAGAAAACTCGTCAGCCTTTAGACACTTTAAATCTTTTGACTCAGTTTCTCTGTTTGTTAATCCTAAATAACAGATTTGTAGAAAGCTCGATGTACAAAATTTACTCCAAAAAATTGGAAATGAACAAGTTTTCATCTTGTGGGAATCATTTAATATGTAAAGATTTAGCCTAGTGTCAGGTACATAGTAAGGGTTTAGTAAATATTCCTTATGAAGAATGGTTTCTAAAGAAGAAAAGGGCTAAGTCAACTGATACTAGGTTATAGTGTTAACTGAAATCAAAAGAGCATCCTTATGCTAAACTCTTCTCTCAAACTTCATTTTTTCAAAACCCTGTGGGATTCTAGAGTATTTTTCTGGTAAAGAACTTCAGTAATTAGAGGGCCCCTCAATCTAGCAGTTGTGTACAAAGTGAAAGTGAAAGTTGCTCAGTCCTGTCTGACTCTTTGCAACTCCATGGACTATACAGTTCATGGAATTCTCTAGGTCAGAATACTGGAATGGGTAGCTTTTCTCTTCTCCAGGGGATCTTCCCAACCCAGGGATCAAACCCGGGTCTCCTGCATTGCAGGTGGATTCTTTACCAGCTGAGCCACAAGGGAAGCCCAGTTGTGTATAAGATTTAAAAATGGTCAGTTTAATACTGCCATATGAGCTCCAAAAATCAAGCCTAATAAATTCCTTATTTTGGGGTATAGGTAGTATACATATATGGCACAAAGTTCAAAAGATACACAAAGATGTACACCGACTGTTAGCAGTTTGTTGTATCCTTCTAGAGGTATCCCACGTATATGCAAGTGTGTGAGAAGTATTTGGTTTTACACAAATGATATCATAACCTTACACATTGTTCTGCAATTTGCTTTTTGCATTTCTTTTTGGCACTCTTTCCATACCAGTATATGAGAGCACCTTATTGTTTTTAAAGGGTGCATACATATGGATATATCCTAAATTAACAAGTATCATTGACAGATACTGTGTTTGTTTCTACTTGTTAGTACAGACTGATGCAGTGACTCTCTGACATGCTATTTCAGAAGATAGTTATTGATGTTGGGCTCTAGGTGTCATATTTGTTGAAGTCTGTGCTTCATGAAGACTATTAACGAAGATTTCCTCCTTGCCCTTTACTTTGGATGATGTTTATGGAGTGTCAAACCCAAATCCTTGGTGGATATAATGGAATTGTTAATATGAAGTGTACAGTATTGCCAAACAGGCTTCTAGGATATCAAGTAGTTTCCATTTTATGGATCTTCCTTAATTTAGAGGCTGGGGCTAAGTGAGCAGTTTCAACATCTCTTTCAAGAGTTTATCCTTGAATAAAGTAGCCAGAATAAGATGGACAAGAGGAGTAATAATGGGATATATTGAGCATTCTAGAGATAATAGAAGATCCTCTAACATTTGACTTCACTTGGCATTGTGGTCTTTCCTGAGTTTGATCAGTAAGAAAAATCCTTTGAGGAAAGAAGCCTCCAACTGAGCATTTTAATAGGGAGGATGCTTAATTTTGGATTAGATTACTAGTTTGGAATGAGACCTAGGATTGTTATTAGGAGCAGAGGATAATGAGAACACAAACATTTACAAAGAACAGTTTATAAGTTGTTTTCAGGTGCCTTACTTAGTGATTCTCACAGGCAGTTAAATATGACTGCTGTTTGCATTTCACAGATAACAGGGTTGAAAAGGTTAAATTACTAGATATCCATAATCACACAGCTGATGAGTGACAGAGCAATCAATGTTCTCACACCATAGAAACCATATCAACTATTTCCTTTTCTTGGAATTTACAATGAAGTGTTTACAATTTCATCAGTTATCACCGCGTTTTGTCACTTCAGAAAGAGTACCAGGGAATCGGCTTCAGCCCTCCTTTTTCTGTTATCCCTAGATTGACTACTTGTTATGTGTACCCCCACCCTCCAATATTTGAGCAGGTTAGCGGTGAAGTGAGAGGGTTAAAAATTGAATACAGAACTATATAGAGTGGAGGTTTTTTTCTTTTTCTTTTTTCCAGCTTAAAAAGTGTATAAAAAGGTGTGAAAGTCAGAGATGTTCCAGTAATTGACCAGGACTGGGATCTCAAGCAAGATCCATGGAACTTAAAGTCAAAAAGGTGAGAATAGAAAGTGTAGTACCTGGAAAAAAAAATTCTATTACTATGACACTAGGAAAACTTGAAAATTAAGCACAGTTGTTTGCTTTGGCCTCTACCACGGATCTGTTTAGTGTGAATTTCAGATATAACAATGTTATAGTTTTAATTCCAAGTCTATCATTGAAGGCATGCGATTTGCTCTTACTCTCTTCCTAGTTTTGGAATGGTCTACTCCATAACATTTTCTTGGAGGTCCAAGATATTCTACTTTACTGTGATTATTATATAATTTTAATGTAATTCTTTCTGACACTTGCGGTGGGATTTAAAAGATAATTGAGGGTTAGAAATAATGTTTGGGGGGTTAGTCGCTAAGTCGTGTCTGACTCTTGCAACCCCATGGGCTGTAGCTGGCCTGCCAGGCTCCTCTGTCCATGGGATTCTCCAGTCAAGATTACTGGATTGGGGGGCCATTTCCTTCTCCAGGGGATCCTCCCAACCCAGGAATCAAACCCGGGTCTCCTGCACTGCAGGCAAAGTCTTTACCAACTGAGTTATAAGGGAAGGCCATCTATTAGGCTCTTTATGTTTATTAACTCATAACCCTAGGGACACACCTCGAGTATTGTTATGCCCATTTTATAGATGAGAATAACTGAGGCTAGCTATGTCACATTGTAGCCCAGGTACAGAGTTAAGATATGCACTTCCATAAACATAAATCGAAACAAGACAAATACCACGATTAGGTGGTAAGGGTGGCCCGGTGAAGCAACAGCACCGTTTGCCGCACCGCAGGCACACCTGCTTCTACAAATGAATTTCCCAACGTGGCCACAGACTTGCGTGCCTAGGAGTGAAACCTTGGAGGGTGAGCACCCACTAAGGGTTCCTGCGTGTGGCGGGGAAGACAGGGGACTTTCCACGTGGAAAGCTGCACCGTAGAGCCCTCGGTGCTCCCGGTTTAAGGAAGTTGGTTGGGGGAGGGGGCTTGCCCTGCGGCTGCGTCCTGCTCCCCGCGCCCTCCCCCTCCCCCTCCCCGCCTCTGCTGCCGCTAAACCCCGGAGAGCGGAGCGCGCACGGTGAGATTCCTCGGCGGGCCTGGCAGCGGCTGCTGGGCATGCTCAGTGGGCAGGACCCGTTAGAGTGGCGAGTAAGGAAGCGTTGGCTCTGCTCGAGGCTGCCTTCCCCGGTTCAGGCCCCGGCCCTGGGCTTTTGTGTGCGCAGAGCCGCAGCCGCCGCCGCTTCCTCGCGGGGCCGCCCGACCCCAGATGCCGTCTGGCCTGTCCGGTGTCCGCCGTTAACCTCGCCGCGCGGCCGGAGGAGGAGCGGGGCGGGGCCGGCGGGCCGGCAGCCGGGCGGGCAGGAGGGCCCGGCCGGGGGTGGGGGTGGGTGCGGGGAGTCCCGCTGGGGGTGGGGGGAGGGGGCGGGCGTGGAGTCACGGGGGTGGGGTCACCGGCGGTGGCTCGGGGAGGCCGACCGGGAAGGGAGGGGGCCGTGGGGGCGGCTCGGCGGAACCAGCCCCGGCTGGGGAGCAGCGGCGACTCCGGGGGCCGGGGCCACGGCTCTCCGAGCTTCGGCGTGAGGCCGCCGCGGGCCCCGTCTTCCGGCGGCCGCCCGAGTTTGTGGTGATTGTTGCCGCCGCCGCCGCCACCGCCCCGGCTGCCATCTCCTCCTCCTCCTCCGGGGCCGCCGCCTCCTCCTCTTCCTCCTCCTCCTGGGCCGGGCCGATCCCCTCCCCGCTGCCGCCTCCTCCTGGGCTGGGCCCGCGGTGTCTCGTCCCCTCGCGGAGCCGCTCCTGCCGCCGCCGCCGCCGCCGCCTCCTCATTCATCCTCGTGCACCATAGGCGGCACAGGCACCAAGATGTCCAACCGAGTGGTCTGCCGGGAAGCCAGTCACGCCGGGAGCTGGTACACAGCCTCAGGTAGGGCCCCAGGCCGGCCGGCCCGCCCGCCGCTGCCGCCGCCTGGCCCGGCGCCCGGCCGGCCGAGGTCGGCGGCCCGGCCCCGCGCGGCGGCGGGAGGGACGAGGGCGCGGACGGCCGCCGGCCGCGGACCGCGTGGGGAGGGAGCGGGCCGGAGGCCGGCCTCGCCGCCTCCCCCACCCGGGCGGCATCCTGCCGGGCAGCCCGGGGCCGGCCACCCTCACGCTCTGCCGGGAGTTGGGCGAGAGGGAGAGTTGCCTCCTCGGCAGCCTGCGCCCTCCCTTGGGACCCGGCTTGGGCAAAGAATGTGCTACCCGACCGAGCCTCCTCGTCGCCTCCTCCGGCTCCAGGGAAGCGGGTGGCCGGCCGCAGCCACCCTGGGGAGGACTGCTCACCCGGCGCCCGAGCCCCGCTTCCTCCGCGCGACCCTCCGGCCGCGGGAGGGACGCGCCTTCCTCCTCTCGTCTCCTCTCCTCTCCCCTCCCCTCCCCTCCCGTCTCCTCTCCTCTCCTCCCCGAACGGCGCCCGCGCGACCCGGGGAGTTCTCAGCCTCCGGGGTGCACCCGGGCTCTGCCCGCCCGCCTCCTGCCAGGCAGCCTTCGCCCTCTCCACCCCTCCTCCCCCGACAGTTGAGAACGGGAGGCCGCATTTCCCCGCACCTCTTCAGGTGCTTTGCCGTTTCGAGAGGAGTGAAGGGTAGTACTTTTTCACTTGCCAGACTGGAGGCAAGGTCTGGGCTTGGGAGATCTGGGAGAGGAGGCCCTTTTCTGGGATTTGCAGCTCAGCCCGTTGGGGGTAGGGTAGGAGTACTGGTAAGCAGGGGCTTGGGGTGGCCTCCCAGCTCTTTTGTCAGTGTTTTCATTGTTACTGTCATTCACGAAAGGGGCAGCTGGAGGTGGCATCAGCGCTTTTCCTGAGCAGCCTCTCAAGCCTCAACACCGAGCAGGTGCTGGAAATAACGAACGCGGTGGGTCAGGTTTTGAGTGAATTTAATCTTCTGTCGACTCTGTCCAAAAACATTTTAGAGCTCTTTATGTAAGAGAGTGTAGGGACTTTCCCTTTAGTAAAGCTCTGCTTGGAACGACTGTTTTGGGGGATTACTTTCTGGAGTGACATTTCTGTTAAGTTGACAAAGTTTCATTGTGATTCCTGAATTTTCAGTCATTTGGTATTGGCTTATCAATAAGGAGACCCAACTCTAATGTGAGGCAGATCATGTTTTCCTTTGCAAATAGTTGGGTTGGACAGTGACATGGTTTGTGAGAAGACAAAGATTTGCAAGATAATTCATTTCTCTGAGGTTGTTAAGCTCTCTCATTAAATGCATGCACTTTACTGACTCACTGAAAATTTCCTGTGTTAAGAAGACACAAAGGATTTGCAGGCCTAACAGGTAGCTGTAGTTTTGCGTTAAGCAGATGACTTTTCATGGTTACAGTGGCTTCCCTCATGGTCCCAAAGTACTTCATAAATATTTCATCAGGTCTCACAACCTAGAATGTCAGCTAAGCTTTTCTTGTTCAGTTTATGCAGATGTGCCCATGATTCTGTACAGACCAGTGGCAGAACAGGAATGGGAGTCGCTGGCTCCTGGGTTTGCCCTCCAATCACTGCACTATTACTATTACATTTATCAATGAATAATAGTCTTTTCAGGGTTGTAAGTCACTGAACGTTTTTTCTTCAGTGTATTCTGAAGCGCTACAGAGTCTCAGTTTTCACTTTCATGACCATCTTTTGGTTAATTTGTCTTCTGTACCTTTCAAAAGTGTTTTAAACTTCTTTTGTAGTTTGCATTGAAATGTGGGCAAATGATTCCAGAGCAATTTTTATAGGTTCTTGAACATTCTTTTCATAGTAAAATAAGGCATAGTTCACACTGCAGACTTGAAAAGACTACTTCAATAATCTTCTTAATGTAAGAATTCTTTAATCTAGCTCAAGACATTGTGTTCTTAAAACTATCAATAGTGAACTAAAATGGACAACTTAAAATTTTTTTTTAAACTATATTCTTATTTCTCTAAATCCTGAATGAAATCAATGTCATTTTGGTAATGTGAGTTGTCATGGAGAAGTTTATTGTTAAAAAAAATTCAGACCATGTGTCGCTTGTGTGTGTGTGACTTAAGTAATAATTAAGGGTGAATTTAAAGCAATTTAGTTTTAAAAGCTGATTTCATGTTTTAACAATGATTAAAAATATAAGTAAATTTTGACTTAATCTAGTGATCCCTAGACCCCAGTGTACCTAGATTGGTAACACTGACCATTGGAAAAATTTTACTTGTGTTATTGTTGTTCCCTTAAACTAGCCCTAAAAGCATATAATAGGAGACATGTGCTTTTGGATTGTCATTCTGTAGTTCCTACAGCATTCAAATGATTGTGTCTGTAGAATTAAAGTGTTCAATTATTGATAAAAGAGATAAATAAAATTTGCTTCATTTATATAGCTAGTTCAGAAAGAAAAGTGTGTACATACATATATGTGTTTTGTATATATAACACACATCTTCATTTTAATTTACACCTTGCTATATGCTAGATCCACTGATAGACGTATCAAGTATTCCCTGCCCTCCAGGAAGATCATTTGAAGTAAGTAGTAACTCAAGACAGCAAGTAAATATCAGATAAATTGAAGCAGTGCTTCTAGGAGCTAGGAGGAGGGTGGAATCACTTCAAAGGATTTGAATTATGCTTGGAAGGGAAGGGTGTTTGGGTAGCTTTGGAAAGGGGAAAGTACGTTGGGGAACACCACAAAGATACAGAGGCAGGTGAGTATAAGTAGGTCAGTTTAATAAGAATGGACGCTTCTCACAGGGGTGTGGTTCAGGGACCTGGTTGAAGCTAGGGTGTAGGTGCCTGTGCATTCATAGGAATTTCACTTACGCAATGGGCAGTCAGGACCAGTGCAGAAGTTTCTGAGTGGGGGACTGATACACAAGAAACATTTTAGGAAAATTAATCTCATAGGACGGTTAATCCTCACTTCTTTACTGATGTACAGCAGGGATCAGCAAACTCACAGTGCCTGCTGTCCAAATCCAGCCTGTGACCTTTTTTTTTTTTTTTTTGGTAAAGTCCACTGGTGAAGTATGGTTTTTAATTTTTAGAGGGTTTAAAAAAACAAAACCAAGAAGTGCAGTAGAGACTGTATGTGGCTTGTAAAGCCTAAAGTTTTTACTATTTATTGGCCTACAGAAAAAAAATCGTTGACACATAGTGTATGTTAGTGGTTCTCAATGTGACCTCTTGATCAGCAGCATGATGACTGTACTCTGTATTTGTTTCTGGGTGTGTTGTATCTTTCATTTGATTGTTTCAGGCCCTCCCTTATCTTCTGTCTGGACAGTTGTAACTCTCTCCTAACTGCCGTTCTTTCTGCCAGCTTGATTCCCCTTAAGTCTGTGTTCTGCATTGCTCCCTGGATAATCTCTCTGACCACATAATTTCTTTGCATAAACCTTACTGGCCCATCTTGCCTGTTGGATAAGGTCTAAGTCCTTTCATGACTTGGCATCTTTCTATCTCTTGCCACTTCCCCCAATCCCATCCTAGTTCTCCCTTTTACTACTCTTAAGCAATGTCTAACAGCTGTTCATTGTTTCTTTAAATACACTATGCTGTTTCTTATCACTGTGTTTTTATTCAAGCTGTTTCCTCTGTTGGAATGCACTTCACCAGGATAACTTCTAATGTTTTAAGGACTCAGATGTTAGCATCTCTTAGCCTACCCTGATGCCTTTCCTCCCGCTGTCTGTTTTTGGTGTTCCTTTGCGTTGCTCTGTTTATCTCTGTACTTTTACCTTGTTATCTGTGCGTGTGGTCTTTTGTAAGATGATGAACTAGAAGCCAGGGATCACTTTCTACTAATTTTTTAATACCCTAAGTTCTCAGCTCTGGTTTTGTACAACTTAGTAGATATTCAGTAAGTATCTGAACAAGTGAACGTTAAAGAACTTGTCATATAGGAGACTTGGACAAAGATATTGATGTCTGAATCTCTAGGAGCATTGGGGGTGATATAGGACCATTGCTAGTTAAGTCTTTGAGCATGGTGTAGGTGAAGAATCTTGGTAGAAAAGGATTAGAAATCTTGATTCACTAGCTGGGGGGACTGTATTTAATATAAGATTTTTAAAGAACTATGACATACATAGACGTGTACAGCTAGTTAAAGTTTCACAAAATAGGCATATCATTGTAAGTAGCAGCCAGCTCAGCAAATGTCAGTATTGGAATTCTCAACCTGCACTGTGTTCCTTGTATTCTAACACCATAGGGAAGTTTTGTCTGTTTTTGAACTCTGTGTTAAAGGAATCATGTAATATATCTTGTTTGAGCTTCTTTTGTTCAACATTATGTTTATGAGATTAATTCATGTTTTACTGTGGTTTGTTTATTCTATTCTATGAGTAAACCACAGTTTTTCCATTCTACTGTTGATGGACATTTACATACAGTTTTGCTGCTTTGAAAATTTTTGTACTCTTATTTCCTGATGAACACATATATGCATTTTTGTTGGGTATATACCTTAAGTGGAATTATTAGGTCATAGTTATGGCTATGATATATTCATTTTTAGTAGATTTTGCTGAAGTTCTGCCAAGTGGTTTCATAAACTTACACTCCCCTCAGCAGTGTGTGAGAGAGTTCCAGTTGTTCCACATCTTTGCCAACACTTGGTATTTTTATTTTTAGTTATGTCTGGAAGGGTGTGTAGTGACATTGATTGTAGTTTTTATTTTCCTGATGACTGTTGAAATTGAGCATCTTTTTTTTATTAGGGACCCCATGTTTATTAGCCATTTGAACTTCTGCTTTTGTGAAGTGTCTGTTAAGTCTTTTGCCCCTTTTCTACTAGGGTATTTACTTTTTCCATACTGATGTAGTTCTTTATGTATATTGGATATAGTCTTTTTAGATAGGAGTATTGCAGATATCTTCTATTCTGTAGCTTTTTCAGGATCTTACTGTCTTTGTGACCCTAAAGTTCTTCATTGTAAAGAAGTCTGGTTAACAATTGGTTAGTGTTCTTTTGTTTCCGTTTATGAAATCTCTACCTACCTTAGTGTCATGAAATTAACTTTCCTATGTTTTCTTTTAAAAGCTTTCTTTTCACCTTTCTTAGTAAGATCAGTAATTCATCTGCTTGATAGCTGTATCTGTATGGTTTTGGTAGGTTACAGAGATTTATTTTGAAATGTACATATAGAAAAAGTATTAAAAAAATAAAGTATAAATGAGTGTGCAAAATGGGGGTATACTTTGATGAATAGCCAGAAATATCCAGAAATATAACATACTCTGTAAGTATCCCCTAGCTCAAGGAATAGAACATTTTCAACATCTCTGAGGGATATATTACATTTTAATGTTTTCTGAAATTGGTATATTTTATATCTTAAGTGTATATATAATGTGGGAGTATTTCCCCCCTGGAAATTGGTTGTTATAGCTTATAATCACTAGTGTCATAGAAGTAAGGAAATATAATGATTTCATAAAGCATTCTTGAAAAGTTTGTTTGCTATATCTTAATAGCAGTTTGCTTTTTTAAGTTGTTTTAATTCTTTCTGTCGTATTTCAGGAATATATTTAATAGAATTATATCAGGGTTCTATTGTTGGAGAACCACAACCTTTTTTTATTGCTTGTATCTTGAGTTCTAGAGTGTCAAAATATATCTTGGTGTGTGAGAAACAAATACATTCTCCTTTGAAGAGAAAATACTATATAGTATTTAGTTTTGAAATGAGCTTTTTTAGATTATTAATATGGTTTTTCTGTATGATGGTCTTTCTTTCTTCTTCATCCTGTTATTTTATCTTGGAGAAGGGCAAGAAAGAGAACAAATTTCTTAGGTAAACTTGAGATTATTGCTTAACTACCTCTCACTTTCTCCATTGTCCTTTCACGTGCAGGTTCCAAGTCAAAAATCTCCCTACCTCCATAGTGTAGTTTATATTATCTACTTTTGGGTTTTTGTCCATTTTAAAGAAAATCAAGACACCAAGTAAAGATGTCATTTATTAAATGTATTCTGTAGTTGCATTTACATATATGTATATGTAACCTCTAATCTTCAAAAGGCTGCTACAAGTTTGGTATTATCTGCATTTATGGATGTGGAAACCATGACTCAGAGAGTGTGAGAAACTCGTTTAAGTTGTTTAAGGTATAGAAAGTAAGTGGAAGAGCCAGTCTGACCCCAAAGCTAGGAGCGAGGAGGTATGCTTTCCCAAACACTGAGCTTTTCTGTTGCAGTCAGGTTTTTCTTATACTACAATATTTGCATTTAACTGGCACTTATATATCATTTATGGTTTGTAAAGCATTGTCTCATACATTTTTTATGTTCACAATAATCTTATGATTAGATGTAGGACAGGTAGGGTGGGCGGGTCTTTGATCCACCCCCACTTTGCTATTTTATTCATGAGAAACTAAGACTTGAAGGAAACTAAATTGCCTGAGTCATCTACTGTTAAGTGGTAGAGCTAGAATTTGAACCTAGGACTTCTTGCTGAAGCCTAGTATTCTTTCTAATTATAGTAATGCTAGAGTAAGTAAGAAGTTGAGCTATTTGGAATCAGTAAGCACCTCTATAATTGTCAGGTAAATATAAAAGCATGAGTAAAAACAGGAATATTGAATATTATTGATATGGTATAAAAACTGACAAAAGAATTGGTAGAATTTAATTAACCTAGGATTAATCAAATCTAGGATTTGAATTTGGACCTAACAAAACTTGACACTTCTGTAGAGGCTTTATTTAACATATTTGTCAGTATTGGACAAACTCAGTTCTGTCTGAAAGGTACTCTAGGGACTAGGTGCATAGTGGAAAATGAAACAGACAGAATCTCTCTAGAGTTTATATTCTGGTTGGAGACAGGTTATAAATAAGGTAAGTAAAACATAAAGTATGTTAGATAGAGGAAAGTGCTTTGGAGAATTACAAAGCAAATAAAGCAGAGCTGACGCATGAGGAATGTTAAGGAATGGGAGAAATTTTAAATGGCAAGGAAAGGATTGACTTCACTGGACCTACGTTTGAGTGAAGATGAAGTAGGTGAAAGAACAAGCCTTGCATTCTATATAATTTCAGGTCAGAGGTACAGCAGGTTCTAAGGTACTGTGGCTGGAGCAGGCCTGGAGTATTTGAGGAATGCAGGAAGGTCATTGCAACTAGAATGAAGTGACGGGGTGGTTTGATATGAGGTTAAGAGAGGAATAAGATAGCTGGAGTAGAGGCACAAAGGTGTTGTGGTCAGATGGCATTGGGTCTGGAGGGCCAGGGTGAGGACTGGAGTGAGAGGGCCACTGGAGAGTTTTGAGCAGTTGGTGACGGGGTCTAATTTAGGCTCACTCGAGCTGCTTGACTGCCGTGTTAAGAGTAGACTCGAGTTGGGGCGCGGTGAAAACAGTGGCACGGGCTGCACCAGCACTTAAGAGGGAAGCAGCCTCCATCTCACAGATGGTGATGGATTGAGTAATAGCTTGAAGGTGAATAGGAAGCGGTTGATGACTGGATATATTTTTTTTTTGTTTGTTTGATTACTGGATATATTTTGACGGTAGAGTCCAAAGGATTTGCTGACATACTCAAAGTGAGAGAAGAGAGGCAGAGAAGAGTCATGGATAGCTCTAAGGTTTATCCCTGAGATTGCAATAATGGAGTTGCTGTTATCTGAGATAAGGAAGAGAAACAGGTTTGGAGGGGGAAGGTTAGAAGCTTAATTTTGGTCTGTTAAGTTTGAGATGTTTATAGTTAAGTGAATATGTGAGTCTGGAGTGTAGGGGAGACGCCTAGTGTGGAGATATAAGATAGGGAATTATCATCATGTTAAATGGCTCAGCAGTCAAGAATTCGCCTAGTAATGCAGGAGATGGCGGGAGCATGGGTTCAGTCCCTGGGTTGAGAAGATTCAGTGGAGGAGGAAATGGCAACTCACTCTAGTATTCTTGCCTGGAAAGTTCCAGGGACAGAGGAGCCTGACCGGCTACAGTCGATGGGGTTGCAAAGAGTTGAACACGACTGAGCGTGTGAGCATGCATGCAGATAATATTTGAAGCCAAGTGTTTGGATGAGATTACTGTAGGAATCAAGGTGGTCAGAAAAAAAGAGGTTTGTGAGTGAGCCTTAGAACAATCGTCACTTGAAGAGGTTGAGAAGGTGAGGGTTATCATGGGAAGATAGATGGAGCTTCTGGTGAGGAGGAGGTGTCCTGGGAGCCAAATAGGGAAAATGCTTTAAGGCATCTCAACACAATTTATATAGTTTTTTTCTTAGACAAGCACATTTAATCTGGTTTAAGCGACTCTGGTCTTAGCCATCTCTTACCCTGCTCCCAGAGCTTCCTAACTGGTTGCCTAGTTCCCATTCTATTCTTCACACAACAGCCTGAGAGATCGTTTTAAAAATGTAAATAAGATAATATTCTTTTCTAAAAATCCTATCATATTAATATTTAAAATCATACTTAAAAATCCTTGCCAAGACTTAGAAGGTTTTACATGCTTTGACCTCTGCTCAACTTTCTCATTTTATCTTGTATTGCTTGTTGTTTACCTTATGCTGGTCCAGCCATTCAGGCCCCCTTCCTGTTTCCCAAATATGTCAAGCTTACACCTGCCTTAGGACCTTTGCATGTACTTCATGATGTACTCCGTGTATGGGTGTGAAAGCTGGGCAGTAAGAAAGGCTGAGCACCGAAGAATTGATGCCTTCAAACTGTGGTGCTGGAGAAGATTCTTGAGAGTCCCTTGGACTGCAAGGAGATCAAATCAGTCAGTCCTAAAGGAAATCAACCCTGAGTATTCATTGGAAGGACTGATGCTGAAACTCCAGTACTCTGGCCACCTGATGGGAAGAGCCGACTCATTGGAAAAGACCCTGATGCTGGGAAAGATTGAAGGCAGGAGGAGAAGGGGACGACAGAGGATGAGATGGTTGGACGGCATCACTGACTCCATGGACATGAGTTTGAGCAAGCTCCGGGAAATAGTGAGGGACAGGGAGGCCTGGCAAGCAGCAGTCCATGGGGTTGCAAAGAGTCGGACAGGACCGAGCAACTGAACAACAAAGTTGTTAACTAACAAAGTGGTTAGCAACAAAGTGTTAACTAATCCTGGCTTGGTAGTCAAGGAAAGTATGTTATTTATTGACTCTCTTATTAGTCACAGTTAGGAGGAGACTTAGGGGGAGACATTGAAAATGAATGGGCTAGGTTTTCCCAAAGTGTTCTGAGAAACAATAGTCCTTGGAGATGCCTTTGCAGAAAGGGTTTATGGTCAGATAAGTTTAGGAAATGATGCATCTGTTTTTCTCCCTTGGGCTCAGACATCTAACAATGGACTTGTTTTATGGCTCATTACATGGTCTGTCTTGGTGAGTGTTCTGTGTTTGTTTGAAAATAATGTATGTTTTCTGTAGTTGTGGGGTAGAATGCGCTCTAAATATTAATTAGGTTAAGTTAGGTTGTTGTATTTAAATCTTCTCACATTCCTATTGATTTTCCTTTTTTGTCTGTCCACTCCTGAGAGGAGTATTAAAATTCCAACTATTTTTTTCTTTTAGTTTTGTTGATTTGTTGTTTCAAGTTTTTTGAATCTGTTTTCTGATATACCTGTTAGGAGTTAGACTTTCTTGGTGAATTGAGCAGCACAGTATATGTTCCTCTTCTGTCTGGTAATATTTCTCACTTTGAAGTGTTCCTTGTTTTGTGTTAATGAAGCCGGTCCAGCTTCCTGTGGTTAATACTTACATGTTATATGCTTTCCATGTGTGTCAAGGGTCACCAGGACCACCTTCAGGTTTGATGACTTGTTAGAAGCGTCAAAGCTGTTATACTTCAGAGAAAGAACACAGGTTAAAGTGAGGAAGAGTACATCCGGCGGAGTCCAGGAGAACCCAGGCATGAGTGTCCAGTTGTCCTCTCAGTGTTGCGTGACAGCAAGCGTGAAATACTGCCAACCAGGGAAGCTCAGCCGGCCTTGGTACCCAGGTTTTTATTGAGGGTCAGTCTGTAGGCATGGGGCACTTTTGTGACTAGCTACTCAGTCTCCAGCCCTCCTGTCTCCTGCAGAGGTCATACTGATACAGTGTGGCCCAGGTTAGCAGGAGAACAAAAATAGGAGTTCACAGTAAGTCACATTGTTGGCATAAACTATCTGGCAAGGCCCCAGGTATACAAAGACACTTAAAAAAATTGTGGTAGAATATATGTAACAAAATAATTTCTAAGTGTATACTTTTCTGAAATCAGTACATTTGTGTTATTTACAACCATCTCCAGCATCCATTTCTAGAATGTCTTCATCTTTCCCAACTGGAAGTTTGTACGGATTAAGCAGTTAACTCCCTGTTGACTCCTTCCTTCAGCCTTGGCAACCACTCTTTTTTCTTTATGATTTTGCCTTGGTGCATAACCTTGGTGCATTTAAGTGAATTCATACAGTATTTGTCCTTTTATGTCTGATTTATTTAACTTGGCATGTTTTCAGAGTTCATTTATGTTGTAGCATGTTATCAGAATTCGTTTTTAAAGCTGAGTACTATCCGTTGTATGATATACCATAGTTTACTTATTCATTTATCTGTTGACAGATATTTCGGTTATTTCTACCGGTTGACTTTTGTGAATGACACTGCTGTGAATGTTGGTGTACAAGTATCTGCTTGAGTCTTGCTGTTAGTTATTTTTTATATCTATCTAGAAGTAGAATTGCTGGGTCATGTAGTTTGATCCCTGGGTTGGGAAGATCCCCTGGAGAAGGAAATGGCAACCCACTCCAGTACTCATGGAAAATCCCATATGACAGAGGAGCCTTGTAGGCTACAGTCCATAGGGTCGCAAAGAGTCAGACATGACTGAGCAACTTCACTTTATAGTAATGCCGTGTTTAACTTTTTGAGAAAACACCAAACTGATTTCCACAGCAGTTGCACCATTTTACATTTCTACCAGCAGTGGGTGGGGGTTCCATTTTTTTCCACAACCTTGACAACACTTGTTATTTTCCTTTTTTTTTTTTTTTGGTAATGACCATCCTAAAGACTGAGTTTGTATCATTATGGTTTTGATTTGTATTTTTCTAATGACTAATTATGTTAAACACCTTTTCATGTGCTTATTGGCCATCTGTAATCATCTTTGGAGAAGTATCTTTTCAGGTCCTTTGCCCATTTTTGAATTGGGTTGTTTGCTTTTTTGTTGTTGTTGATCTGTAAGAGTTTGTAATATCTGTAATATTCTGGAAAGAAATCCTTTATCAGATATATGATTTGCTGGAATTTTCTCCCATCCTACAGATTGTCTTTTTAGTTTCTTGAAAATATTCTTTCACGTATAGTTTTTAATTTTGCAAAATTTAGTATTGTCTTTTTTTTTTTTGTTTGTTTGTTACTGATGCTTTGATATTATATCTAGAAAACCATTGGCAAATCCAAGGTTGTGAAGATTTGCCTCTGTATTCTGAGAGTTTTAGTTTTAACATTTAGGTTGTTGATCCATTTTGATATAAGTTTTATAAATGGAGTGGGTTACAATCAATTTCATTCTTTTGCTTGTGGATAGTCTAGCTGTCTCAACACTGTTTGTTGAAGAGATTATTCTTTACCTATTGAAAATTCAAATCAATAGTTCATAGATTTTTAGGTTTATTTCTGGATTCTTAGTTCTGTGCCATTGGTCTTTCTGTCTGTCCTATGTCACTACCGTAATCTTCTATTTTATTTATTTGTGTGTTTTTTTTTTTTTTTGACTGTCTCACGACTTGCAGGATGTTAGTTTTCCAACCAGGGATCGAATCTGCACCCTTGGCAGTGAAAGTGTGGGTTTCTAACCAGTGGACCACGAGGGAATATGCACAACCATACTGTTTTGATTTCTGTAGCTTTTTTTTTTTGGTAATATTTATTGGGCTGTGGGGGGTCTTAGTTCTGGCATGTGGAATCTAATTCTCTGACCAGCGATGGAACCTGGGCCCCCTGCATTGGGAGCACAGAATCTTAGCTGCTGGACCACCAGGGAAGTCCCTGATTTCTGTAGCTTTTTTTTACTCTGTTTTTGAAAATTAGTTTGGTAGGTATTGAATTATGTTGATATTACTTCTTTTAGCATTTTATAAATGTTCTGTTGTATTTTGGCTTGCACAGATTCTGAGAATTCTGTGATTTTTAAATATTTGTTCCTCTGAATACAGGGTGTCTTTTTTTCATCTGGTTACTTTAAGATTTTAAAAGTTATTACCATTTTCCTGCTAGTCTGTTATCATGTGCCTTTGAATAATTTTCTTTGAATTTAGTCCTGTTTCGGATTTGTCAGGTTTCTCAAGATGTGTGGGCTGTAGTTTGCAGCAAATTTGGAAAAACAGTCATCATTATCATCTCAGATGTTTTTCTTTTTCACTTCCTTTGTTTTCTAGACTCCAAACAAAAGTATGTTAGATAGCTTAATATTGAACCACAGTTCACTGAGAATTCTTTTTTTTCTCTCTGCTTACTTTTGGATAAGTTCTTTTGCTTTATCTTCCAAGTTCACTGATTTTTTTTTTCTTGTACAATATCTAATTTTGCTTTTAATTCTATCAGTGACATCTTTGAAGTATATAAGAATTAAAATAACTGCTGATTTCATGGTTTCACCTGAATATTTCTCTTTCTTTCTTCCTTTCTTTTCCACACTGTGCGACTTGTGGAATCTCAGTTCCCTGGCCAGGGTTTGAAGTGGAACCAAGGCAGTGAAAAGTCCTGAATCCTAACCACTAGATCACCAGGGAACTCCCAGTATTTTCTTAATAATTACTTTATTCTTTACTGTTTCTTTTAGGTGATGGATTAATTTATAGGTTTAAAAAATTCCCTTTTCATTCGAGAAATCAGATACTTATTCTTCTGGCATAAGTATTTATTAATAGTTGCTAGTGATGCTGTTTTGCTTCAGAGAGGTGGGAAAAAAGGTTAAATTTTTTTGTTTTCTGAGCAACCTAGAAATTGAAAAGGCATTTGAATTATGGCTTAATACTGGCTTTAGGATTATGTTCTTTAAATTAGACTATAAATTAAAAGTTTTAAAATACATTTTGTGTGTTTTAAAGATTAAAGATAATTCATTGAGAAGTCTCATTCTGGTGCCTTTTTGTGTACCCCATATTCAGCTTCCCTTTATCGGATTCTTGAGTTCCCAGTGTTCATGCATATACAGGCACATATGGACATGCAATCATTTTCTCCCCCTTTTCAGCGACTGGAAGCTAAAGTGTAAAATGCCAGTCTCTCATATTTTTGTCTTTACCTTTTTGTACTTACACTTTTAATAGTTGAAGATCTTTTTAGTGACCCAGACAGTAAAGAATCTGCCTGCAGTGCTGGAGATTCGGGTTCTATCCTTGGGTTGGGAAGATGGCCTGGAGAAGGAAATGGCAACCCCCTCCAGTATCCTCGCTGGAAAAATCCCCTGGACAGGGACTTCCCTGGTGGTTCAGTGGCTAAGATTCTGTGCTCCCAATGCAGGGGCTCCAGGTTTGACCCCTGGTCAGGGAACTAGATCCCACATGCCACAACTAAGACCCAGTGCAGCCAAATAAATAAAAATATTTAAAAGAAAATCCCATGGACTGAGCAGCCTGGTGAGCTACAGTCCATGAGGTCGCAAAGAGTTGGACATGACTGAGTGGCTAACACTTTCAGTACTTTCATATTACAACAGATTTTTTTTTCAAAATTATTGATAACCTCACAGAACTTGTTTTTTTTGTGGATTGTGTCTATTAATACCTATCACATTAGAAATTGAAACTGAGGAACTTATAGAAATATTTATTCATTTAAAATAACAACAATAAGTCCATTCCATGTTAACATAAGTAGCATTTTTAAGAAAATTTTATTGGAGCATAGTTGATTTACAGTGTTGTGTTAGTTTCAGGTATAAGGAGATTGACATTTATTAACATTTTTGCAAATATATTTAATGTCTAGCTTAATAGAAAACAGCTGTATTCTCATATCTGTTACTGCATTCACTAATGTTATTTTACTTGAAGCACATGAGGAAATTCTGGTCTCCTACAGACATATAGTTAGAAAAGAACAGAGTATTTTAATAGACTGTTCAGATAATTGTGGCTATTCTTTGATGCTATACAAAAACTCAAGTGGTAGTTTATTACTTTTTAAACTTTTACAGACACATAGTTCACATACAATCAGTTACACATTTTTAACATACCTGTAAAACTGTCAGCAAAATCAAAACGGTGTGCTCCTTGATGGTGAACTCTAGTTTCAGAAAGATTTTATTGCAGTGTGAAATTTGAAATCATGGCAGTGAAATGATGTTTTCAAGATCAGTTGGTCTGTCCTCCACTTTGAATGTTTCCATCCACGCAGGATTTTTTAACCCCTTGCATTAATCATTTGGAAAATATTTGTTCCTTGGGTTATGCAGTTCTTACGAGTGTTTACACATTTCATTATTCATTGTTAAAGAATCACGTTTGTTAATTTCATGTACTCATCAGAAAAGTGATAAAGTAGGAAGCTTTTAAATCTACAGTGGCAGAAACAAGTTTGCAAAATTCTGCTTTTCTCAAAGCTCGAATTTTGTAGTTAGCAATAGATATTGACAGTTGTTTTCCTTGATGTTATTTCAAGGAAATATCTGCTAAATACCCAAGATTAAGTAACCATTTGTCTATGAATTGTTCTTTCAAGAAAAATAATTTTCTATAAAAACATGGCTTGCAGTGCAGTTGTGTAAGTGCCCTGGGACAACCATTCAACACAGAGTATTAAAGAAGTGTGTAGTCAAGGCTAGAGATTTTATAAAACGTGTATGTTTGTAGCTACGGTTCGATCAAAGGTTTTTTTGTTTTTTTATTAGTTGGAGGCTAATTACTTCACAACATTTCAGTGGGTTTTGTCATACATTGACATGAATCAGCCATAGAGTTACATGTATTCCCCATCCCGATCCCCCCCTCCCACCTCCCTCTCCACCCGATTCCTCTGGGTCTTCCCAGTGCACCAGGCCCGAGCACTTGTCTCATGCATCCCACCTGGCCTGGTGATCTGTTTCACCATAGATAATATACATGCTGTTCTTTCGAAACATCCCACCCTCACCTTCTCCCACTGAGTTCAAAAGTCTGTTCTGTACCTCTGTGTCTCTTTTTCTGTTTTGCATATAGGGTTATCGTTACCATCTTTCTAAATTCCATATATATGTGTTAGTATGCTGTAATGTTCTTTATCTTTCTGGCTTACTTCACTCTATAATGGGCTCCAGTTTCGTCCATCTCATTAGAACTGATTCAAATGAATTCTTTTTAATGGCTGAGTAATATTCCATGGTGTATATGTACCACAGCTTCCTTATCCATTCATCTGCTGATGGGCATCTAAGGTTGCTTCCATGTCCTGGCTATTATAAACAGTGCTGCGATGAACATTGGGGTGCACGTGTCTCTTTCAGATCTGGTTTCCTCAGTGTGTATGCCCAGAAGTGGGATTGCTGGGTCATATGGCAGTTCTATTTCCAGTTTTTTAAGAAATCTCCACACTGTTTTCCATAGTGGCTGTACTAGTTTGCATTCCCACCAACAGTGTAAGAGGGTTCCCTTTTCTCCAGACCCTCTCCAGCATTTATTGCTTGTAGACTTTTGGATAGCAGCCATCCTGACTGGCGTGTAATGGTACCTCATTGTGGTTTTGATTTGCATTTCTCTATAATGAGTGATGTTGAGCATCTTTTCATGTGTTTGTTAGCCATCTGTATGTCTTCTTTGGAGAAATGTCTGTTTAGTTCTTTGGCCCATTTTTTGATTGGGTCATTTATTTTTCTGGAATTGAGTTTCAGGAGTTGCTTGTATATTTTTGAGATTAATCCTTTGTCTGTTTCTTCATTTGCTATTATTTTCTCCCAATCTGAGGGCTGTCTTTTCACCTTACTTATAGTTTCCTTTGTAGTGCAAAAGCTTTTAAGTTTCATTAGGTCCCATTTGTTTAGTTTTGCTTTTATTTCCAATATTCTGGGAGGTGGGTCATAGAGGATCTTGCTGTGATTTATGTCGGAGAGTGTTTTGCCTATGTTCTCCTCTAGGAGTTTTATAGTTTCTGGTCTTACATTTAGATCTTTAATCCATTTTGAGTTTATTTTTGTGTATGGTGTTAGAAAGTGTTCTAGTTTCATTCTTTTACAAGTGGTTGACCAGTTTTCCCAGCACCACTTGTTAAAGAGGTTGTCTTTTTTCCATTGTATATCCTTGCCTCCTTTGTCAAAGATAAGGTGTCCATAGGTTCGTGGATTTATCTCTGGGCTTTCTATTCTGTTCCATTGATCTATATTTCTGTCTTTGTGCCAGTACCATACTGTCTTGATGACTGTGGCTTTGTAGTAGAGTCTGAAGTCAGGCAGGTTGATTCCTCCAGTTCCATTCTTCTTTCTCAAGATTACTTTGGCTATTCGAGGTTTTTTGTATTTCCATACAAATTGTGAAATTATTTGTTCTAGTTCTGTGAAAAATACCGTTGGTAGCTTGATAGGGATTGCATTGAATCTATAGATTGCTTTGGGTAGAATAGCCATTTTGACAATATTGATTCTTCCAATCCATGAACACGGTATGTTTCTCCATCTGTTTGTGTCCTCTTTGATTTCTTTCATCAGTGTTTTATAGTTTTCTATGTATAGGTCTTTTGTTTCTTTAGGTAGATATACTCCTAAGTATTTTATTCTTTTTGTTGCAATGGTGAATGGTATTGTTTCCTTAATTTCTCTTTCTGTTTTTTCATTGTTAGTATATAGGAATGCAAGGGATTTCTGTGTGTTAATTTTATATCCTGCAACTTTACTATATTCATTGATTAGCTCTAGTAATTTTCTGGAAGAGTCTTTAGGGTTTTCTATGTAGAGGATCATGTCATCTGCAAACAGTGAGAGTTTCACTTCTTCTTTTCCTATCTGGATTCCTTTTACTTCTTTTTCTGCTCTGATTGCTGTGGCCAAAACTTCCAACACTATGTTGAACAGTAGTGGTGAGAGTGGGCACCCTTGTCTTGTTCCTGATTTTAGGGGAAATGCTTTCAATTTTTCACCATTGAGGGTGATGCTTGCTGTGGGTTTGTCATATATAGCTTTAATTATGTTGAGGTATGTTCCTTCTATTCCTGCTTTCTGGAGAGTTTTAATCATAAATGAGTGTTGAATTTTGTCAAAGGCTTTCTCTGCATCTATTGATAATCATATAATCATATGGTTTTTATCTTTCAATTTGTTAATGTGGTGTATTACATTGATTGATTTGCGGATATTAAAGAATCCTTGCATTCCTGGGATAAAGCCCACTTGGTCATGGTGTATGATTTTTTTAATATGTTGTTGGATTCTGTTTGCTAGAATTTTGTTAAGGATTTTTGCATCTATGTTCATCAGTGATATTGGCCTGTAGTTTTCTTTTTTTGTGGCATCTTTGTCTGGTTTTGGAATTAGGGTGATGGTGGCCTCATAGAATGAGTTTGGAAGTTTATCTTCATCTGCGATCAAAGGTATTTTTGAATGAAACTTTTTTTGAATAGTGGTTAGTGTGGGGTGGTGAAGAATGTAATGACTACTGGTATTCAGTTCAGTCGCTCAGTCGTGTCTGACTCTTTGCGACCCCATGAATCGCAGCACGCCAGGCCTCCCTGTCCATCACCAGCTCCCGGAGTTTACTCAAACTCGTGCCCATCGCGTCGGTGATGCCATCCAGCCATCTCAGCCTCTGTCTGATGCTAATGCTAAGGCGTCTACCATTACTTTTGAACCATCGGTCATTGCCAGTAAGTGAATCCCAATGAGTGCCAATACAGTGAAACAAACAAACAATGTTTTTAGTATTTTGAAATGGTTTTGACTTGATGGACCTTTTGAAAGGGTCTTGGACTTTGAGAATTGCTGGTTTGCAGAAATTCTTACTTCTTCCTTGGCAATTATGATTAAACCTCCCAACACACACACACACACACACACCCCCACACACACCCACCCACCCACCACACCCTATTACTATTACACCTTCTACTAGTCGCACACACACACACCCCAGCACACCCAATGCCATCTTACATACTCCTTCTACTAATTATAATGGCTCAAGGAAAATGGGGAGATGTAATTTATAGATTACATGTAATTTTGATAAACTTCCTCACTTCTGTTTTTCAAAGTGTGGTGAGGGATTACCATAAAACTTTTGAGTTAGATTTGCTGATATGTGGGACCCAGATGTTTGCTTTTTTTTTCTTCCTTGATGTCGGCACACCAGAGTTGGTTCTAATACAAGAAAACTGGGTTGCTCAAAGTAGAGGATGACATCACCATTATTAGTTTTGTATTTACTGCTCAGAGTGGAAGATGACATCACCACTATCATGTTTGTATTTCTAGCACCCAGAGAAGTGTCTGGCACAGAGCAGGAACTCGCTAAATGCTTTATGAGTGAGTGAATGACTAATCTGACTAGATTATTACTCTCATTTGTCTGACACCAACTTGCTAAATGTTAAATATATGATGACAGAGTTAGCCTTAAATTATGTCTTTCATTATATTTTGTAGTATACTTAGTTAAGTATTTAGAACTTAAGAATATTTAAGTCAGATGATATGGCTGTACTGCTTAATGATTGCTGCTTTGGGGATTTCCTCTTGTTTCTAAGCTTCTGATTTTAGATAACCTGCATGATGTGGCTTATGCCTGGCTGTCCTCCTTATCTTTTGTCATTCTCTCCTTTGTTCACTATATTTTAGGATTCATGAAACCGATCCTTTTTCCTCCTGGTTCCTAACCTCAGGGCCTTTGTTCTTGTTGTTCGTTCTTCCTGGAAGTCTCTTCCTCCAGCTCTTTTCTTGCTGCTTTTCTTCTTCTTCTTCATTCAGGTTGCAATTCAGTTGTCACATGCTTGGGGTGCCTTTCCTGTCATTTTTACTTATCCTTCCTTTACTGCACATAAAGTGGCAATGAAATAGTCTGTTTCTTTCATAGCATTCCTCACAGTTTGAAGTTACTGTATTTGTTTACTTGTTTACTGTTTGCTTCCCTTCTCTAGAATATATGCTCCATGAGAACATAGACCCACCTGTCTTGTTTATTGTTGTCTTTACAGCACTAATACCAGAAATAGTATGGCATAGAGTAGACATTTTATAAGATTTATCAAACAAATAGGTGAATGAATGAATGAAAAGAATATATGGAAGAAAAGTATCTGATCATACAAGAAATGACTTTAACTTAATAAATAAAAGTAATGGTTATATTAATAAATTAAGGACTTTATGTGAATAACTTTGTTCTACTAGTTTTTAAGTTAAATATCACAGATTACGGTTTCTGGTTTATAAAATTGCCTGTGGATTAGACATTTCTCTTCATAAATGTGATTTAAACAGTTGTTAAAACTAATATAAGAGGGAACAACAGTGTTTTCTGATTTAAAATAAAGTGAAAGTGAAGTCGCTTAGTTGTGTCTGACTCTTTGTAACCCCGTGGACTGTAGACTACCAGGCTCCTCTGTCCATGGGATTTTCCAGGCAAGAGTACTGGAGTTGGGCACCATTTCCTTCTCCAGGAGATCTTCCCGACCCAGAGTTTGAACCTGGGTCTCCCGCATTGTAGGCAGATGCTTTACCATCTGAGCCACCAGGGAAATCGCTAATTTAAAATACATATGTAAATAAAAGAAAGCTTTTGCTCTTTATAACCATCCAATAAGTCATTTTAGATAATGTGGTGACCCAAGGACGAAAGAGCAGATAAAACCAAGGAGGGTCTTGGAATGCAGGAATGAAAAACCAGACCCTTATCATCCTTCCCTCCCCCATGTTGTAACTATTAATGGAACAGTATAACCTATCTCCCCTCCTACCCCATAGGGAGAAGGTATTTGCCCTACTCTTCCTCCTCCCCAGTATACATGCCTCATCCAGTCAACAAATGACCTGTGAGACCCCTGCCCCGTTCCTTACCCCCAGGGTATAAAAATGAATCACTGTCTTTCACTGTCGGCTCTCCCTGACTATCTGGAACCCGCCTTGCTGTGCTGGCAGTGACTCTCCCCTACCCACTCTAATAAACTTTATTCTTCTTTCATTCTGCCTCGTGTCTGGAAACTCTTTTCCAACCCGTGCTCGGACCACGACAGACACATTATGACTTTCAGCATTATAGCTTTTTTTTTTAGGGTTTGGAAATAGAAAAGTACATGACATAGTTCCTTTTTTTCCTCCATCTTTATTGAATCATAATTGACATATAACATTGTGTAAGTTTAAGATGTACAACATGATGGTTTGATGCTCTTGTATGTTGTGAAATAATTTCCACAGAAGGGTAACACTCTGTCATCTCACATAATTACCACATCCTTTTTTGGTAAGAACACTTAAGATCTACTCTTTCAGCAATTTTCAAGTATACAATATAGTATTGTTAACTATAGCTGTATATTAGATCCCCAGAACTTATTTATAACTGATGGCCATTTTGACAGATGGGAGGTGATACCTCATTGTAGTTTTGATTTGCATTTCTCTGAGAATTAGCAGTGTTGAGCATCTTTTCATGTGCCTCTTGGTAATCTGTGTATCTTCATTAGAGAAATGTCTATTTAGGTCATCTGCCCATTTCATGATTTTTTTTTTCTTCTTGATATTGAGTTATATGAGCTGTTTGAATATTTTGGAAATTAAGCCCTTGTTGGGCCCTTCATTTCCAAATACTGTTTCTCATTTCATAGGTTGTCTTAATGTTTTGTTGATGTTTCCTTTGCTGTGCAAAAGCTTTTAAGTTTGATGAAGTTTTATTTGTTTATTTTTGCTTTTATTTCTTTTGCCTTGAGAGACTGATCTAATAAAGTGTTGCTGTGATTTATATCCAAGAATGTTTTGCCTATGATGTCTTCTAAGAGTTTTATGGTGTTAACTATAATTCAGAAAGATACATGCACCCTGGTGTTTATAGCAGCGCTAGTTATGGTGATTAAGATATGGAAACAACCCAAATGGCTGTGTGCAAAATGGAATATTACTTGGCCATGAAAAAGAATGAAACATTACTATTTGAGGCAACACTGTTGAACCTAGAAAATGTTATTCTTAAGTAAGTCATACAGAAAAAGACAAATTTATATGACATCACTTATATGTGCAATCTAAAAAGTAATACAAATAAATCTATATACAAAGCAAGCAGACTCACAGACATAGAAAACAAGCTTACTGTTAGCAAAGGAGAAGGGAGGGGGAGTGATAAATGAGGAGTATGGGATTGACAGATACAGATGACTGACTGTATGTAAAATAGAGAAGCAGCAAGAATTTACTGTAAAACACAGGGAACAATATTCAGTATCGTAGTAATCTATAATGGAAAATAACCTGAAAAAAAAAAAGACCTGAATCACTTTGCCGTATACCTGAAACTAACACAATATTGTAAATCAACTGTACCTCAGTTCTAAATAAATAAGCTGTAAGAGGTAGAAGGCACGGAGCTGACTGTTCAGTGATGTAGTCTCCATCTCCGCTTTGTGTAGAATTCTTTGTCTCCTGAGGCTGCTTTATCAGCTGTTGGCCAGCCTAAGAATGGCCTCTTGTTGGCTCTAGACGCCCATTCCTGTTCTGGTCAATTGTGACCAGATTGGAAAGGTTACTTGGCATTATGCCATTTGTAGCCATACTTGTTACTGTTTGTCTCTGCACTGGACTGTAGTGAAGAGGTACTGACGAAGTGAGTAGACGTGAAATAGCTACGCATGGGGATTAGAAGAGGTCTTTCTGCAGAGGTAAATAAGTTGAAATGTTGAATGCTGTGAAGTTCCTGAGGGGAGAGATTTCTAGTTAGACTATATATGGCTGAAATACAGTGAAGAGGGTCGGAGAGGGAGAGTAGGACCACATCATGTAGAGTCTTAGAGGGCTGGTAAATTGGTTTGCGTTTTATCCTAATTATAATGGGAATCCATGTGAAGGCAGATAGAACTCAAAAAATTTTGATCAAGCATTAAAATGTTTATAATAAAACAAATATTGAATGAAGAGCCATGATTTAAAAATAAAAAAAAGTCCTTAAAATATTTCAAGATTTCACTGGTAATTTACATTGGCATTGGAATGTTAATCTCAGTATAGTTTAATCACCAGCTTTCAATTTTCTTTAAATTTTAAAGTGCTGTTTTTAAGTAATTGGAGCTTCTCTGTTGTCCCAGGTGGTAAAGAATCTGCCTGTAATGCATTAGACCTGGGTTCGAAAGACCCCCTGGAGAAGGGAATGGCTATCAACTCTAGGACTCTTGCCTGGAGAATTCCATGGACAAAGGAACCTGGCAGGCTTTCGTCCATGGGGTCGTAAAAAGTCAGACACGACTGAGCAACTAACACTTTAAGTAACTGAGTTAAGGTATTTTGGGTTATGGACTTAGATACAGTCTGTCTACCAGTTTGCCCATCATCTAATATAGTAACAGTTGGGTTCTATATACCAGTTAATAAGGAAGTATTTATGAAATACATCGTAGCTTTATACTAAGAATTTTGGGGAATAGAAAATAAGTGCAAATGAACCCTCACCGAAGTTCAAATGAGCCAGCCTCTAATAAAAGTAGGGCTTCTGGATTTGGCTTAATGACTATTAATCAACATTTATTGAGTCCTTACTATATGTCAGGCATTTGCACTTGCACTTCTCTTTTAATATGACAAGCACATGAAGAAGCTGAGTGTTAGGTTCTTTGAGATTATGAAGTTTGTGATTGTGTTCTGACCCGTTAGCTCCACAGTTGGAGCTCTTATCCGCTGTTCCATATTGCTTCCCATACAAGGTTTTTTATAAATGAATATTCTAGATTATTAAACATATATTCATTTGAAAATAAAATATTAGGAAGTAATTACCTTTTAAAACAAGTTTTATTTTGTGGAGTTTCAGAGTGTAATATCAATAAAGATAAAAATAATCATTAAAAACCTCCAAATGTGTAAAGTGTTAGCCATGCATGGTGCATAAATTGTACAGTGACCATGGGTGACTCAGTGGTAAAGAATCTGCCTGCCAGTGCAGAAGATGCAGGAGACGCGTGTTTTATCCTTGGGTAGAGAAGATCCCCTGGAAAAGGAAAGGGCTGCCCACTCCAGTATTCTTGCCTGGAAAATTCCATGGACAGAGGAGCCTGGCAGGCTGCAGTTCATGGTGTCTCAGAGTTGGACACAACTGAGCACCCACACATGTACACATGTTTTGATATGTAGCTCTTTTAATTAAAACATATCTTTAAGCAGGAGAACTTTCAGTAGCTACCCATTTTCTGTCTATCTGGATAACAAGCTAACTCCTTTATGTAGGCCTTAAGGGGTCACCCATTCTAGCTCTCCCCTTTTCAACTGTGCAGGCTTTTGTTTGAAGCAGCTGGAATTGCCGTTTTCACTTCTGTGATTTTGTTCATAGTTTCCTTCTGCTTGGAGATACCCTGCTGTCTTCTCCTGTGGTTCTATGTTAACACTTAAGTCCATTTTCTTCCCAGCATTTTTTCTTCTTCAGAACTTTTTAATCCCTCCCTAGGCATTGTGTATATCCTACCTTGTTTGGTTTAGCTGTTTCCCCAACTAGATAAGCCATTTGATGGAAGTGGCTGTGACCGATACATTTATGTAGTTAGTGTTTTATACACATAAGAAGCTCAATAATTGTTTGCCTACTGAAAAAGAGGATAAAAAGTTATACATGGCAGTATTAGTAATGTTTTTTAATAAACATTTTCATTTTGTTTATCTTATCTCATTATATAGCTTAAGTTTATAATCTGAAATTTTATATTCTTTTGGATGATTTTGGTGTTTAATTTCATCAAGAAATGAGAGGTTGAAACTCTGAAAGAAAAACCAAATGTATTTTGTGTTGGTGTGTATAAATAGCAAGAATATGCTTATAGTAATTAATATTGTGAGTAGTTAGAATTGGGTATTCCCTTGACATTTGATATATTTAGTTATTGATATTTCAAAGCAGTTTTCTTGAATAACTTACATTGGTTTTAAAAATATAGTCTTTATAGCTTTGACTTATACTTTCTAAATTTGGAATATACATGAGGGAACTTTTGACTTCTTTAGTGTTTTTCTACTTTGAAGTATTTAAAATTTTTAAACTGAGAATTTGCTTCCTCAGTTGCCACTTTATCTTTCTCCTATAAAGTGTTCAATTGAGGAGCACTAATTTTAGGAGAAATATTTGTTAAAAGTAGTTGAAATTAGCTATATTATAGTCTAGATGGAGGGGGTTCCCTGACGGTCCAGTGGTTGGAACTCTGTACTTTTCACTGCTGTGGCCTCAGATTCAATCCTTGGTCAGGGAACTAAGATTAAGATGTATGGTGCAGCCAAAAAAAAAAAAAAAAAGTCCAGATGGACGTTAAACTTAACCCTCTTTTCATTTTATGGGCCATTTAAAGAGAAAGTGGTTTGCATGTATAATCCAACTTTTTGGACACTGGGTTGTTTTCTTCAGTTGTCTTTTCATAATCTTAGTATGTGAATATATATGTTTAGTAAGTTTTAGAAATGTGACCACTAATGCTAGGTTGTTACAGTGTGTATTTTTTTACATTATTTTCAGCATTTTTTATTTCTACCATATTTAAACATGTTTTGGAGTCTAGACTCCTTTCTCAGCTCATCATTGCAGTGTACTTGCTTCTTTTCCTTCTCCAGAGACAGTTTGTTTCTAGGCAAAACCAGTTTGTTTTTTTAGCACGCAGCCCACATAGGGGGTGGGGAAGAAATGGAACTAGGTCACTACTGCCCTTTTCTGGATAACCACTAAAGGATGTGTAAGCTAAGTGTTCTTTAAATATGGGTGGCATCTCCTCCATGGGTTTAGGTGTTTAGGCTTTCACCTAACTGGCCTCAGTAAGACCCTGTCGTATATGCGTTGCCTGCTGACTCCTCTCTCTGTCACTCGGATATGAAGTTGAGGATTTTCCTCAAATCCCAACTTGATCTGGTTAAAGGGAGTGTTGTCCCACGAGAATGCATAATTTAGTAGTCATTAAACTCACCAAATGTGCTGGTGTTTGTTTTTTACATTAGTTTTACTTTCCTGCTGCTGACTGTCTAAATGGGCAAAACTTTATTAAAATTTTTTTTTTTAGTGGTGTTCTTGTTCTGGTTTAAGAAAACTCAGTGTACCTCTTAGAACTTTTAATTTTTCACTATCCATTTCTATCACTCATGACCATTGTTTTGTTTTTCGTGGTGACATGTGGTTATGAACACAAGATTGAGTTAACTTAGATTTTGGTATTCTACATCTGTCCATAAATTTTTTTATCAGTTTATTGGTATTTTGTACTTTGAAATGCTGAATTTATAGAGATGTTGAAGCCATGAGAAAACAAATGTGTTCATATATTTTAATTTTTACTTAGAAGCCAATTTGAGTCATTAAAAAGGTGCATAATGGATTTGTAAGTATCTGTTACATAAATCATCTTGTTAGGTATATGTAATTTTTTAAAAGTTATGTCTTGAATATGAAAACAAAATATAGTTTTCCAACCAGTATCATGTTAATTGAAACTAATTTTCACATATTTAAATTGTTTGCTGCAAACGACGTGATATACTGACCTTGCTTCTTTGTTGAGTACCAGGCAAAAACGTAGTGAGTCGGAACTTCCCTGGTGGTCTAGGGGTTAAGACTCCGAACTTCCACTACAGGGAGCACAGATCCATCCTTGGTTAGGTAACAAAGATCCTGCATGCTGTGCGGTGCGGCAAAAACAAAAACCAAAAACAAAAAACTGCCCAAATGTAAAAAGTGCCCTTATTTAGTATTGCAGAGCAAGGTGTATATTTTATGGATGTCTGTGGCATTGAAAGTGAAAGTCACTCAGTCATGTCTGACTCTGCGACCCCGTGTACTATAGACTCCATGGAATTCTTCAGACCAGAATGCTGGAGTGGGTAGCCTTTCCCTTCTCCAGGGGATCTTCCCAACCCAGGGATGGAACCCAGATCTCCCTCATTGCAGCTGGATTCTTTCCTAACTGAGCCACTAGGGAATCCCAAGAATAATGGAGTGGGTAGCCTGTGCCTTCACCAGCAGGTCTTCCCAACCCAGGAGTTGAACCGGGATCTTCTGCATTGCGGGAGGATTCTTTACCAGCTGAGCTAGGAGGGAAGCCCTCTGTGACATTAAGCAGGTACAAAACATTGGAGTTAGAGGAGGAGGGGGAATCATTAGCACTTTCAGATCTACTGGCTTCATTTTTATCAGACTGTGAATGAAGATTTGTCTAAATTATCTTTGTTTTATTGAGGTAAATTTTATATAACATAAAATTAGCCGTTTTAAACTGTCACAAATTTTACAGTTTCATGTACATGAAATATCCCAATGAGGTGAACCCGCAGAGACAGAAAGCAGATTGGTGGCTGACAGTAGGTGGGGATGAGGAGTCATTGCTTAGTAGGTACAGGGTTTTCTTTGGGGATTCTGAGGATGTTCAGGAACTTGGTACAGGTGGTGGTTTCACAGAACTTTCTGCTGAAATATTGGGTATTGGGAATCCTCCCAGGAAGCTTCCTATGTAATTAATACAGTCTTAAATGGCTAACTGGATCTAATAACTAGCTTTTCCTATGTAAAAGGTAGATGGTATTGAATTATTTATAACATTTATCTAAAGTAGACATTATTAATAAATATTAGTGAAAATATGCATATAAGATCAAGTCAAATTGGTATTTTACATTTTTTAGTAGTTTACAAACCCATATTTTTCCAATTTTTTTTTAGTTTAAAATTTAAAATTTTATTATTATGAATATACTGTAAATTGAACCAGGACTCTCAGTTTTTCTAGATGATGAAAAAACGTTAAAAACCTGGAATAGAAATGTCCTGTTTAGAGAGAGAATGTATTTACTATCTAAAATTCTACTATGGACATTGACAGTAAAATTAGGATGAAAACAAAAAACACAAATAGAGATTAAATTGTGAAACAAAAGAGTTTGTCAAGAATTCTGGGGGAAGCATAGAGTTTGGAATGTAAGAATATGAAGTTGAAGGAAGTTTTGTAATCAATGAGATAAAAAGTGAAAGAGGAGGAGAAGGCCTCCTTTGTAATTAATCTGAGGCACTTGGAGGATTTATCACACTGCAGTTTGGTCTCTTAACAAAGCAGAGCCAAATAAATGGAAGGTTTGCTACCAGGAGAAGGCCATTACACCCCACTCCAGTATTCTTGCCTGGAGAATCCCATGGACGGAGGAGCCTTGCAGGTTACAGTCCATGGGGTCACAAAGAGTCAGACACCAGTGAGTGACTTCACTTTCACTTTCTTTGCTACCAGGAGATGGAAATCTGCCAATACTAATAGGGTAGCAGGCAGTGCAGTATTCAGACTTGCAGGTCAGGAGATCAGTAAGAGAGAGTTCTGAGCAGAATCAGTGGAACCAGGGTAGACGCTGTCTGCAGTCTGCCCTGCTGGGGTGTGGGTAGCCCTGGGCCCCCTGGTGTTAATGGAAGCCAGGAGAGCTCAGGTCTGCAGATGCACCCTGTGGCCAAGTGAGACAGAATCAGATACTCAAAGGTGAGAGACCTAGAGCTGTTTGAATGAGGTAAGGTCGTTTCACGAGTTGGCCAGGGGAAAGATATTTAAGGATAATAGGAAGAAATAGAATAATCTGCAATGAAGTGCTTTCATCTGCTAGGTTTAGGCTTGATATTTTCCTATATACTCTGATTTAGTCTTTTTGAGTTAGGCTTTGGTGGGGGCGGGCGGTGTCTGAATTTTTATTAATTACATCAGCAGTTCTCTTGAATATGGCTCTTGGACCAGGGATTGAGACATAGAGGCAGGACCCTTGATACTTGGTTAGCATTCCTGAATTTGATTCCTATTAGCTAGTCCTCCTCGGCAGCCCCTCACTGTTCTGAGGCCTCAAGTGGCTCTCCAAGATAATATTTGAGAACAGAGGTCAGAGAGTGATTTCACAATAACTGTTTTCAGAACATACATAAACAACAAAGCAAAAATTTTATAACTCTGCTAAACACCAACACATTAAAAAAACCATAAAGTTTTACTTAGGAATTATGTTTTTATTAGAAGTAGTTACTGTTGATTACCAAATGATTGGGACCTGTTAACATTTCTACATGGCAGTTTCATTTAATGAAATTGGGCCGATAACTACAAAACAATTTAGTATTCATTATTTTTCATCTTCCTTTATAGAATGAAGTCCTGCATTATCCTGTATTTATACAAAGCTTATTGCCCATGAAGAGATGGTATTGTTAGAAAAGAGGAGCTAACTGCATGTGGAATTTGGAGATTTTTTTTTTCTCACTTTTTAAATGAGATTGGACCAGTTGAGCTAATGTTTGTTTAATACTTTAGGAAAGAAAGGGTTAAGAGAGTTGGCTTTAAGGAAACACATGTTTTTGTATATGTTATTCCATCTAATGTTAAACCACCTCTGGAAGGCAAGTGTTTTATCCTCATCTCTATAGAAAAGGAAAGTCAGAAAGTTCAGGTCACATAAGTTCAGGTCTTTCTGGCTTTGTCTCCTTTTCTTTCACTCATGTTTATGGTGCTCTGATTTCTAAAGTTCTTTCTAGCTCTAAAAATCTTTGATTTTAATGAAGTGAACAATATAATGAATTTTCATTTACCTACAGCTCAGACAGTAAAGAATCTGCCCACAATGCAGGAGATATGGGTTCGATCCCTGGGTCAGGAAGATTCCCTGGAGGAGGAAATGGCAACCCACTCCAGTATTCTTGCCTGGAGAATTCCATGGACAGAGGACTGGCGGGCTACAGTCTATGGGGTCACAAAGAGTCAGACTTGACTGAATGATTAACAACACACAACATGGAACTACAAATTTATTAGCCCATTGCCTGTGTGTTTCATCCCCCATTTCTTTAACACACATCCCAGCATATCATGTCATCTGTAGACATTTCAGTATACATCTCTAAAAGACAGAAAGCTATTTTTAAAAAATTTAAAACATACCCGTACTAATACTATCACTGTTAGAAAACCCTAATTCCGTCATGCCCAGTTTCTGCTCACATTGTCCTGTCCTCATTTCTTTTTAGTCTTTGTCTTGTTTGGGGAGGCTGTGGTGGTCTTCGTCGCTGTGCAGGCTTCTGTCCGGTTGCAGTGAGGGGCGCTGTCCGCCGTGGTGTGTGCTGCGCGGCGGCTTCTCTGGAGGAGCACGGGCTTGAGCGCGAGGGCTGCCGTGGGTGCAGCCCCGGGCGCTCGTGCACGGCCTCCGTCGTCGTGATGCCTGGGCTTAGGTGCTCTGTGGCGTGTGGGATTTCCCTGGGTCAGGGACCAAATCCATGTCTCCTGCATTGGTAGGTGAATTGTTTACCGCTGAGCCACCAGGGAAGCCCCCATAATTTCTTTTATTTTAATTTTTTTTCCTTTATTTTTATTAGTTGGAGGCTAATTACTTTACAATATTGTAGTGGTTTTTGCCATACATTGACATGAATCAGCCATGGATTTACGTGTGTTCCCCATCCTGAGCCCCGCTCCCACCTCCCTCCCCATCCCATCCCTCTGGGTCATCCCAGTGCATCAGCCCCGAGCACTTGTCTCATGCATCCAACCTGGGCTGGCGATCTGTTTCACACTTGATAATATACATGTTTCAATACTATTCTTTCAGATCATCCCACCCTCGCCTTCTCCCATAGAATCCAAAAGTCTGTTCTATACATCTGTGTCTCTTTTTCTGTCTTGCATATAGGGTTATCGTTACCATCTTTCTAAATTCCAATTATATGTGTTAGTATACTGTATTGATGTTTACCTTTCTGGCTTACTTCACTCTGTATAATGGGCTCCAGTTTCATCCACCTCATTAGAACGGATTCAAATGTATTCTTTTTAATGGCTGAGTAATATTCCATTGTGTATATGTACCACAGCTTTCTTATTCATTCGTCTGCTCATGAGCATCTAGGTTGCTTCCATGTCCTGGCTGTTATAAGCAGTGCTGCGATGAACATTGGGGTACACCTGTCTCTTTCAGATCTGGTTTCCTTGGTGTTTATGCCCAGGGGTGGGATTGCTCATAATTTCTTTTAAAACTGTTTTTAAGTTTGGATTTAAATAAGGGCCATACATTTCAATTAGCTGATATGTCTCTTATGTATTAAACATTTATTTTACTGTTTTCTTTAAAAATAGGGTTTGTTTTCAACACTTTTAGGTTCATAGCAAAATTGAACAGAAGGAACAGAGATTTACCGTATAACCCCTGGTTGTCCAGTTGTTCCACCACCATTTGTTAAAAATTCAGATTATCTTTTCTCTGTTGTATTGCCTCTGTTCCTTTGTCAAAGATCAGGTGACAGTATGCATGAGGGTCCTTTTCTGGGTTCTCCATTCTATTCCATTACTCAGTTTCTTCTTTGATCAATACTACACTGTTTTGATTATTGTGTCTATGTGTTAAGTCTTGGAATTGGGTAGTGTCAATCCTTAGCCCTCCAACTTTGTTCTTCTCCTTCAGTATCATGTTCCCTGAGTTCTTGTTTTGTCAGGAAGTAAGAAATGTCTGGTTGTCTTCTTTTTGGTGATTTTGGTAGTCATCTGTGATCATCGTTTAGATTTATTAATGTGTTAGGACTTGTAAAGTGGTGATATTTTTATCATTCTACCTTCATTTATTATCTCTAATACTTTAAAGGAATACTTTCTATCCTTGATTTTTTTGGCTATCCAAAGGAACAGTTCATATAGAAGTAGGATGAAAAATGCTTGATTATTTTTCTTTATTTACCAGTTATCAAAATAATGAATTGGTTCCCTAGCAATATCCAAAGGTAACTGGCAAATTTCTTCATGTGTCATTGGAAACGCACAGATTTAAAAGATACTCAGGTTGTCTCATCTTTAGCCAGTGGGAGCCTCTAGTTCTTGAATCCTTTTGACATGGCCTTAATAGTCTTTGATGACTTTCCTGCTTTCTGGTGTATTAGTCTGTATTCTTCAGAGAAACACAACCAATAGAATATATCAGGATATATCTCTATCTTTATCTCTATATCTGTAGAAAGAGACTTCTTATAATGAACTTGATCACACAGCTTTGGAGACTGACAAATCCCACGATCTACAGTAGGCAAGCTGGAGACCTAGGAAGGGTGATGGGTGTAGTTCCAGTTGAGAGTTCAGTAAACTCAAGACCCAGGGGGAGCCAGACCTGAAGGCTTGATGTAGAATTCCCTCTTCCTTTGGAAGGGTCAGCCTTCAACTGATTGGATGGGACTCACCCATAATTAGGCACGGTAATCTGCTTTACTCAGTCTGCAGATTCAGATGTTAATCTCTTCTAGAAACACCATCACAGATGTACCCAGAATAATGTTTGACCAAAGGTCTGGCACCCCATGATTCAGTCTAGGTGACATACTAAATTAACCATTACATCTGGTGTGAGATGTTCCAGGCTTAATTTTACATTTCCTGTCCCAGGTGTGAAATACACCGTTTTCCCAAGGAGCCCAGATCTTCTCCTAAACAAAATTGAAGTAAAGTAGCAAAGTCTTCTAAATAATGTTATCAATTAATAAGTGCCATCTGATGATTCTTTTAATGATGAAAATACATTGAGATTCATACTTCGCAAAGCTTTACTTTGAGAGGCTTTGTAGGGAATTCCTTGGCAGTTGAGTGGTTAGGTGCTTTCACTGTAGTGGCTTGGGTTCAATCCCTGGTTGGGGAACTAAAGCAGTTATCCTCCAATTAAAAATAAATAAAAAAAGAAAGGTATAATTTCTTAAGAGTAATTAAATTTTCTTCGGTGTTACTTAATTGTCTTCATTTTCTCACTTTTGGGAAAGAGTCTGTCTGTCCTGTCATTCCTACCTTGATCTTCCTTAGTTTCTGATATAACATTTGAGGAAAGTACGGAATGAAAGCTGATGGCATGTAGTTATACCTAGTAAAATGCATACATAGAAATAATTGATAATTATCTTCCGTAAGCATCAACCTAAGTATCTACCTCTTAGTATATTTCAGTAACCTGGAACTACAGACATAATTGAGTTTACCCTTTTCATTTTACAGAAGAGGAAATTGAGGCTTAGCTCTGTAGGAAAGCTAGGGCTCACCTGGATCACTTGCATTCAGATTTGGCAGTATGCGGCGGCGTTCAGAGACAGACCAGTATGACTCAAAGTTCTTGACGTTGCCATTTATTAGCTGTATTAACTTGAGCAAACATATTTTTTTGATCATGCCATGTGGCACCTTGGATCTTAGTTCCCCAACCAGGGATTGAACCCATGCCCCTTGCAGTGGAAGCACAGAGTCTTAACCACTGGACTACCCAGAAAGTCCCAGGGAAACTTTGTTTTTTAAATTTACTTGTAAGCTAGAGATAATAACTATGTGATATGATTACTATGACAGTTAACCAAGAATAACATTCTAAGGAACCCAGTACTGTGCCTGTCACATTGTGGTGTTCAGTAGCTAAGTCGTGTCTGACTCTCTGGGACCACGTGGACTGCAGCATGCCAGGCTTCCCTGTCCTTCACTACCTTCTTGGAGTTTGCTCAGACTCATGTCCATTGAGTCGATGATGCCATCCAGCCATCTCTTCCTCTGTTGCTCCCTTCTTCTGCCCTCAATCTTTTCCAGCATCAGAGTCTTTTCCCATTGATGCCCTTCGCATCAGGTGGCCAAATTATTGGAGTTTCAGCTTCAGCATCAGTCCTTCCAATGAATATTCAGAGTTGATTTCCTTTAGGATTGACTGGTTTGATCTCTTTGTAGTCCAAGGGATTCTCAAGAGTCTTCTCCAGCACCACGGTTTAAAAGCATCAGTTCTTCGGTGCTCAGCCTTCTTTATGGTCCAACTCCCACATCTGTACGTAACTCCTGGAAAAACCATAGCTTTGACTATACAGACATTTGTTGACAAAGTGATGTCTTTACTTTTTAATACACTGTCTAGGTTTGTCATAGCATTTCTTCAAAGGAGCAAGTGTCTTTTAATTTTATGGCTGCAGTCACCATCTGCAGTGATTTTGGAGCCCAAGAACATGAAATCTGTCACTGTTTCTACTTTTACCCCGTCTGTTTGCCATGAGGTGATGGGACCAGATGCCGTAATCTTAGTTTTTTGAATGTTGAGTTTTAAGCCAGCTGTTTCATTCTTCTCTTTCGCCTTCATCAAGGGGCTTTTTATTAGAGTGGTATCATCCGCATGTCTGAGGTTGTTGATATTTCTCCCAGCAGTCTTGACTCCAGCTTGTGATTCATCCAGGCTGGCCTTTCGCATGATGTGCTCTGCGTATAAAATAAGCGGGGTGACAGTATACAGCCTTGACATACTCCTTTCTCAATTTGGAACCAGTCTGTTGTTCCATGTCCAGTTCTACCTGCTGCTTCCTGACTTGCATACAGGTTTCTCAGGAGATAGGTTAAGATGGTCTGGTGTTTCCATCTCTTTAAGAATGATCCATAGTGTGTTGTGATCCACACAGTCAAAGGCTTTAGTGTAGTCAGTGAAGCGGAGGTAGATGTTTTTCTGAAATTCCCTTGCTTTTTCTATCATCCAACAGATGTTGGCAATTTGATCTCTGGTTCCTCTGCCTTTTCTAAACCCAGTTTGTACATCTGGAAGTTCTTGGTTCACATACTGCTAAAGCCTAGCTTGAAGGATTTTAAGTATAACCTTACTATCATATGAAATGAGTGCAGTTGTATGGTAGCTTGAACATTCTTTGGCATTGGAAAGAAAACTGACCTTTTCCAGTCCTGTGGCCACTGCTGAATTTTCCAAATTTTCCGACACATTGAACGCAGCACTTTAACAGCTACTTAGGCTTTTAAATCGCTCAGCTGGAATTCCATCACCTCCACTAGCTTCTTTTGTAGTCATGCTTCCTAAGGCCCACTTGACTTCACACTCCAGGATGTCTGGCTGTAGATGAGTGACCACACCACTGTGGTTATCTGGGTCATTAAGATGGTAACGATGACCCTATATTTGAGACAGCAGAAGAGACACAGATGTAAAGAACAGACTTTTGGACTCTGGGAGAAGGCGAGGGTGGGATGATTTGAGAGAATAGCATTGAAACATGTATATTATCACATGTGAAACAGATCGCCAGTCCAGGTTCGATGCATGAGACAGGGTGCTCAGGGCTGGTGCACTGGGATGACCCTGAGGGATGGGATGGGGAGGGAGGTGTGAAGGAGGGTCAGGATGGGGAACACATGTACACCCATGGCTGATTCATGTCAATGTATGGCAAAAACCACTACAATATTGTAAAGTAATTAGCCTCCAATTAAAATAATATAAAAAAAGACCTTTTTTGTATAGCTCTTCTGTGTATTCTGGCCACCTCTTCTTAATCTCTTATGCTTCTGTTAGGTCCTTACTGTTCCTGTCCTTTATCATGCCTATTTTGCATGAAATCCACTTGATATCTCCGGTACACTATAAGCTCTGGTTTTTCCTGTACTCCTCCTTTTTTAATCTTTAAAAAATATTCCTTTATTTATTTGGCTCTTCCAGGTCTTAGTTGAGGCATGTGGGGATCAGCTCCTAGACTAAGGATGGAACCCAGGTCCCCTGCTTTGGGAGTGCAAAGTCTGTCGGTCACTGGAGCACCAGGGAACTCCCTGTTTTTCCTGTCCTCCTCGTTTGCAGTTCTTTTCTTGTCTCTTTTTGAAGTGAACATCGAGTGTATCTAAAGTAAATGAAATTAATCCTTTGTCTGTTGCTTTGTTTGCTATTATTTTCTCCCAATCTGAGGGCTGTCTTTTCACCTTGCTTATAGTTTTCCTTTGTTGTGCAAAAGTTTTTAAGTTTCATTAGGTCCCATTTGTTTATTTTTGCTTTTATTTCCATTATTCTGGGAGGTGGGTCATAGAGGATCCTGCTGTGATTTATGTCGGAGAGTGTTTTGCCTATGTTCTCCTCTAGGAGTTTTATAGTTTCTGGTCTTACATTTAGATCTTTAATCCATTTTGAGTTTATTTTTGTGTATGGTGTTAGAAAGTGTTCTAGTTTCATTCTTTTACAAGTGGCTGATTCATGTCAATGTATGACAAAAACCACCACAATATTGTAAAGTAATTAGCCTCCAACTAATAAAAATAAATGAAAAAAAAAAAGTAAATGAAAACAGTATACTTTTGTTGCATTTGTTACCTTGTTCATGGTGTTTACTTAACAAATGTTTTCCTTTTTTTTTTAAAAAAGCCTTTTTTATTTATTTCTTTTGACTGCATGGGATCTTTGTTGCTTTGCTTGGGCTTTCTCCAGTTGCAGTAAGCAGGGGCTCCTTTTGGTTGCAGTGTGTGGGCTTCTGATTGTGGTGGCTTCTCGTCGCAGAGCACAGGCTCTAGGCACGCGAAGCTCTAGGCATGCGCGGGCTTCAGTAGTTGTGGTTCCCAGGCTCAGTAGTTGTGGTTTGCAGGCATGATTTACGTGGGCTTCATACTTGTGGCGCAAGGGCTTAGTTGCTCTGTGGCAACTTGATCCTCCCGGACCAAGGATCAAACCCATGTCTCCTACATTGGCAGGCAGATTTTGGTCTGGTCCTTTTCTTAACTTTCTGAATGACAGTTACTAAAGTTCACATTCAGAAGATTTACTTTTAGTCTGAAGTATTTTATCCAGAATAACTTCGGTTGTTATATTCCTATTTATTGTCATTATTGAATATTAATCACAAATGTTTTAAACTATTTTATGTGTCATTAGGGTAGATTTTAAACATGTTGATGCTTGTATGCTCCTGGAGCATGCAGGATTGTGTGGTCAGCATTAATGGATGTTTAAACGTTGCTTTTATGTTCTTAGATGAAAGCTATGTTACCTATATTAAATGTTAGTAATTTTAATTATCACTCTCCTTTTTAATATGAAATGTTGGCTTGAATTTCTATAGAACTAGCTACAGGATTGTAAACCTGTAATTCATGTTTAAATGTGAATATGTAGAAAAAAGTCTTAGAACTGTTTATCTTCCAAAAATTTTTGCTATCTATTTTGGATAATATTCCAAAAGCATACTCAAATGTTGACTTTCCCATGACATTAATAGATGGCTTTGTTTATTGAGACGTATAAAAATATGATTGCTAATGCCTATAGGTTAAGGTTATATTTCATAAAGTGGGTAAATTGATGTATTTGAAGTGTTGGAGACTTCAAATTAGGAGACCTAGAAGTGATGAAAAAGAAGGCAATGATAGTTGCTTTCAGATCTTCTTGGAGTGTTTTCATTTGATGACTCCATTTTCTTGTAATTCATCTTGTCTGTAACTACTTGTATATGCAGGTTTTACTCCCAAGCACTGGACACTAATTGTTCTGAGATCACTGATTTCTCAGAGTCACCAAATATGTTGCTTGGCATTTTTTGGTTCCCATCATGCTTGTTCATTACAGACTATTGGATTAGATTCTGCTAGTCGTCCTGAAGGTTTGCTTTCTGCGTACTTTGTCTCCCCCAGTCTTGTGTTGATCTCCTTGCCCACCTTTGCTGGCTCAGCTGCGTACTCATGCCTCTGTCCTAAGACTCAGTTTTTTAACGTTTGTGTTGTCAGCATTGATATGTACACGTTCATACTTCACCACCGTAATGAGATGACTCCAAAATCTGTTCCTGTCCTTTTTTTCTGCAGTTAAGACTCTTATTCTTTACCAGTTGGATGTTTTTATCTGTTGCCTTATTGTCTCCAAAAACTCGGTGTGTCTGAGTCAAAGTCTTCATCTTGGAACAAACTTCATGGTCTTAATTCTGTCACTGATAGTGGTACTGTCGTTCATCTACCCCCCAAGTTTAGTCGTGATCGATTCTTTCACTCACCCTTTCCAATTTATTTAGGCACAAAGGTCTGTATTCTAATTTTTCTGACAAAATTTGGGAAATGTTGGTTTATAGAATTGATTGGTTGAGTAGTTATCTGTATGTCTTTCAAATTGGCTAAGTGTAGAGGGGTTTGAAAGAACGTTTTTTATTTCTTTAATAGAGTTTTTGTAGTGGCTATAATTTAAAAGAAAGTGCCAGGGACATTATCTAAGGCCTCTTAAAGGAGCTAATGCCTGAGCATGGCTGTGAGGCTCTCAGAACTTTTCTGGTTTGATCTGGGAATGGGAGAGGTTCCACTTTGGTTTAAACCAGGTATTCTTCAATATGGGTAGCTTTTAGATTAACAGGTTTGTTTCAGTATTAGGCAGTTAGATGAAAACAGTTCAAATGATATGGAAAGTGTTTGGCAGAGTGGATGCACACATGTACCTTAACTTTCTTGCTCAACCATGTCCATTCGTTTCCAAACTTAGTTTTAACCTAAATCATCAGTCTCAGAACTCCTTAGAAAGCCTTTTATTTTGATGGCTTTTCTGACCAATTATCTTTTTCTTTTCTTCTTATCTGATACGTGGCATGCCCATCTCTGTTCACATTAGGCATGTTTTCTTGGCTAGTTATCAAGGAAAAACTTACTGAGATTCTTTTTGTTTGCATCTTATGGTTGCAAAATAAGAAACAGTCTTTAGATTGATGAGCTGGCACATGCAGTACCAACAATTGTGAAAAAAGGAAAGAGGCCTCAAACATGTCACAGCAAAAGTACAAAAACAAAAATTGTGGTAGATTATCAATAATTACTTCAAAAAGTAATAATGACAAAAAAAAGTAATAATGACTTATCTAGATTGTCTGGTACATGATTGCTGAAGAAGTCAGAGTGGACAATAACTCAAGTACCTGATAGACAAAAAAAAGAAAAAAAGAAAAAACAAACTGTTGAAGGTGTTGCATTTTCAGGGAGAAAAATTATAAAAACAAAGATACTAAAATCAACTGTACTTCAATAAAAAACTGAAAAAAATACTACTAAAGTGCTTAATGTTCTCTTTTCTGGACCATTCTTTTCTAGATTGTTTCTCTATTCTTTGATTCTATCTACCAGAAATTTGATAATAGATATCAAGTCTAGGAAGACTTCCCTGGTGGCTCAGTGGTAAAGAATCCACTTGCCAATGCAGGAGACACAGGTTTGATCCCTGGGTCAGAAGATCCCCTGGAGAAGGAAATGGCAACCCACTCTAGTATTCTTGCCTGGGAAATCCCATGGACAGAGGCACCTGGCAGACTACAATCCGTGGGGTCACAAAAGATTCAAATATGATCTAGTGACTAAACAGCAACAGTCAAACGTAGGGAAGTAAAGTAAAAGGGGGAAATCCCTTCTTGGTAACAGGGAAGTATTGTCAGATTGGTCCACATATATGTATCCCAACCCTCTGATACATATTTTATTGGTCAAATAGCAGTTCTCAACAATTTGGGTTTATTTATTCTAACGTAGATTAGTAATGTAGATATTGTTTTAGGTTTAACAATGATTTGTTTGGTTTAGTGTTTATAAGCTTTTTTACATGTCGTTTTCATTTGGAATATGAAAACAGATCCGAGAACGTGGTGTATCTCATTGTCTGTATGCGTCATCTTTGATCTGTTTCATCAGTGTCTTATACTGATAGTTTTCTGAGGACAGGTGTTTTGCCTCCTTGGGAACGTTTATTCCTAGGTATTTTATTCTCTTTGTTGCAATGGTAAATAAATGGGATTATTTCCTTAATTTCTCTTTCTGACCTTTCATTGCTAGTCTATAGGAGTGGAAAAGATTTCTGTGCATTAATTTTGTATCCTGCAACTTTACCAAATTCACTGATTAGCACCAGTAGTTTTCTAGTGGCATCTTTAAGATTTTCTTGGCGTGAATATCATGTCATCTGCAGACGGTGACAGTTTTAGTTTCTCTTTTCCATTTTGGATTCCTTTTATTTCTTTTTTTCCCTTGATTGGCATAGCTAGGACTTCCAAACTATGTTGAATAATAGTGATGAGAGTGGGCATCCTTGTCTTATTCCTGACCTTAGAGCAAATGCTTTTAGTTTTTCACCACTGAGAATGATGTTTGCTGTGGATTTTCTGTATATGGTACTTACTGTATTGGGGTAGGTTCATCAGAGAAAGTATCTGCATAAAACTCACAGAAATATTCTTCACTCAGAATTTTGTGATTTATCAGTTTTGAAAATTTTACAGTAATAAACTTGCGTTTATAGTGTACAAAAGGTTGGAACCAAAACCTAAGGGAATGAACAGAATGTGAATGATAATAACAATCACAAGTTGTATAATGAACTTTTGGTCAGTTTTAAGCTCTAATAGCTTGGCATGGTGATGTTAATTGTATCAATCACTAAAAATGTATTGATAACGTCTCTGGTCAATAACATTCGGGTAACAAAAGATGTATTAATGTGTCTCTGGTCAAGAATATGTTAATATGGAGTGTCATATTGATTGATTTGTGTATATTGAAGAATCCTTGTGTTCCTGTGATAAATTCCTCTTGATCATGGTATATGATCCTTTTTAATATGTTCTGGAATTCAATTTGTTAATATTTTGTTGAGAATTTTTCTGTGTTCATCAGTGATATTGGTCTGTAATTTTCTTTTTTTGTGATATCTTTTTCTGCTTTTGGTATTAGGGTAATGGTGGCCTTGTCCAATGAGTTTGGGAGTGTTCCTTCCTCTGCAATTTGTTTTAGAAGAGTTTGAGATGGATGGTGTTATTAGTTTTTCTCTAAATGTTTGATAGAATTTACCTGTGAAGCCATCTAGTCCAGGACTTTTGTTTATTGGAAGATTTAAAAAATTGTTTTATTTCTTTGTTTTACTTTTGACTGTGCTGGGTCTTTGTTGCTGCGAATGGTCTTTCCGTAGTTTTGGCGAGCAGGGCCCCTCTTCATTGTGGTGCACAGGCCTCATTGAGGAGGCTTCTCTTGTTGTGGGGCACAGGCTCTCGGCATGTGTGCTTGCGCACACGTAGTAGTTGCAGCATGCAGGCTCGGGAGCTCACGGGCTTCAGTAGTTGTCGTGTTTGGGCTCAGTAGTTGTGGTGTATGGGTTTCATTTCTCCGAAGAATGTGGGATCTTCCTGGACTACGGATTAAACCTGTGTCCCTTGCATTGGCAGATAGATTCTTAATCGCTGAAACACCAGGGAAGTCCCTCTAGGTATTTTTTGATTTCCTCTTTGATTTCTTCAGTGATCTCTTGGGTATTTAGCAGCATGTTGTTCAGCCTGCTCGTTTTTGTGTTCTTACAGTTTTTTTTTTCCCCTATAATTTCCAATCTCATAGAATTGTGATTGGAAGAGGTATTTAATACTGTTTCAGTTTTCTCAAATTTACCAAGGCTTGATTTGTGACTGAAGATGTGATCTCCTGAAGAATGTTCCATGTGCACTTGAGAAGAAAGTATATTCTGCAGCTTTCAAATGGAATGTCCTATATATATTAATTATGTTTATCTGGTCTAATGTGTCACTTAAAGCTTATATTTTCTGATTAATTTTCTGTCTGGATGATCTGTCCTTTGGTATAAATGAGGGTGTTAAAGTTCCCTACTATTACTGTGTTACTGTTGATTTCCTCTTTTTGACTGTTAGCATTTGCCTTATGTATTGAAGTGCTCCTATGTTGGGTGCATAAATGTTTATAATTGTTACACCTTCTCCTTAGATTGATCCCTTGATCATTATGTAGTGTCCTTCCTTGCCTCTTGCATTACTAACGGTCTTTATTTTAAAGTTTTTTTGTCTGATTTGAGTGTTGCTACTCCAGCTTTCTTTTGACTTCCATTTGCATGGAATATATTTTTTCCACCCACTCACATTTAGTCTGTGTATGTCCCTAAATCTGAAGTGGGTGTCTTGTAGACATCACATAATGGGTCTTGTTTTTGTATCCATTCAGCCAGTCTGTGTTTTTTGTTTGAAGTATTTAATCCATTCACATTTAAGATAATTACCTATATGTATATTCTTATTACCATTTTCTTAATTGTTTTGGGTTTGTTTTTATAGGTCTTTTTTCTTCTCTTGTGTTTCCCACCCAGAGAAGTTCCTTTAGCATTTGCTGTAAAGCTGGTTTGGTGGCACTAAATTATTTTAACTTTTGCGTATCTGTAAAGTTTTTAGTTTCTTCATTGAATCTGAATGTTATCCTTGCTGGGTAGAGTAATCTTGATTGTAAGTTTTTCCCTTTCATCACTTTAAATATATCTTGCCAGTTCTTTCTGGCCTTTCTGATATCCTTTCCCATATTAAGAAAGTTTTCCCACCTATAATCTCTTCAAATATTTCCTCAGACTCTCTTTTTCTTCTGGAACCTGTATAATTCAAAGATTGGTGCATTTAATGTTGTCCCAGACGTCTCTGAGACTGTCCTCATTTCTTTTCATTGTTTTTTCTTTACTCTGCTCTTTGGCAGTTATTTCCACCATCCTGTCTTCCAGCTTACTTATTCGTTCTCCTGCCTCAGTTATTCTGCTGTTGATTCCTTCTAGTGTATTTTTCATTTTGGTTAGTGTTTTCATCACCATTTGTTTGTTCTTTATTCTTCTAGGCCCTTGTAAACATTTCTTATATTTTCTCAATCTGTACCTCCATATTCTATTTCTGAGTTTATGGATCATCTTTGTTAATATTACTCTGAATTCTTTTTCAGGTAGATTGCCTAGTCCTCTTCATTTATTTGTTCTTATAGGTTTTTAGCTTGCTCCTTCATTGGTAACATATTTCTCTGTCATCTCATTTTGGTTGGTGGGTGGGGCTGTGTTCCTGTCTTATTGATTGCTTGGCCTGAGGTGTCTAGCACTGGAGTTTGGAAGCAGTTGGTAGAACTGGGTCTTGGTGCTGAGATGGGGACCTTTGGAAGAGCTCACATGGATTCATATTTCTTAGGGTTGAAGTACTCTGTAAGTTCAGCAGCTTGGACTTGGTGCTCCTACCACAGGGGCTTGGACCGTAAAGGAGGCTGAGCACCAAAGAACAGATGCTTTTGAACTGTGGTGTTGGAGAAGACTCTTGAGAAACCTTTGGACAGCAAGGAGATCAAACCAGTCAGTCCTAAAGGAAATCAGTTCTGAATATTCATTGGGAGGACTGATGCTGAAGCTAAAGCTCAGATACTTTGACCTACCTGATGCAAAGAGCCAACTCATTAGAAAGGCCCTGATGCTGGGAAAGATTGATGGGAGGAGGAGAAGGGGACGACAGAAGACAAGATGGTTGGATGGCATCACTGACTCAATGGACATGAGTTTGAGCAAGCCCTGGGAGATGGTGAAGGACAGGGAAGCCTGGTGTGCTGCAGTCCATGGGGTGGCAGAGTCGGACATGACTGAGTGTGCAATAACCACCACCACCAGAGGGGCTTAGGCTCAAGCCCTGACCTGTTAGGAGATGAGAACTTCATGTCTTCCTATTTTGTTATCTTGACCATTGGTATCAGAAACTTATTTTGAGCAGTTACCTGAAAATTGTTTCCTTGTGTGGAAAGTCTTATCCTATTTCTGATTCTTTCCACTCAGACAGACTTGTTTTATTTTCCCATAAATTGTGTGTTTGCATTTGGTATCAAATTATCCAGATTGGGTAGTAGCAACTGGTTGGTTGTAACCCAAAGAAACATTTAAAAAAAATGTTAGTTGCAGTTGGGAGGAAATAACAAGTCCTGGTTAGATATGCATCAAAGAAGTATTGTGGACTCAACTTTAAGCGTTTGTACCGCTTTAGCTTCTTGCTTTTTATGATTCTGATTCATGTTTCCTAATTAGAGTACTGACCCTGGTGTTAGAGGGTAAATGTGGTGTATCTTCTTAGGGCCTCCATTTAAATCACAGGTATGAGCATGGGAGTTTGAAATTACTATGTATATTGTATTATCACTTAGTTTATTACATTCACATAAATTTTTGGACTAAGAAGATGTAAAAGAGTTTGTTTATCATCCAGTTTCTATGAATCTTGAGTTTATTTTCCTTTGTCATGAGGGTTGTTTGACTGGAAAAGCTGGTGAGGCATTGATTGAAGTGAAAGGTTAGAAACACTATTAAAAATAAACTTATGCATATTTTAAGGAATAGTGGATCACTTATGGATTCAAGTAGTTTAGAGACAAAAATTCATGCATTTTTATATTGTTAATTTATAGATTATGTGATTTATTTATGTAATGAAAACAGTTTATAACCAAGAGTCTGTTATGTTAGCTGTGTTCATTCATATACTCATTCATATAGCATGTTCTTGTGCACATGAATGCCTTTATGGCAGTGGCCCCCACATTTTAGTGTGTATCACAGTTACCTGAGAGTTTGTTAAAAGTTTGTTAAAAGCTGTAGGTACCATCCCCAGAGATTGTGGTGACATAGTGATCTCTTTTTTTAAAATAAACACATTGATATTCTGGTCTGTAGACCACTTTTTGACTATTATAGGAGAAGGAATTATTTTTACTAAAAGGTTAAAAAAACCCCATTATTTAAAAAGATTTAATGGTAGGAGAATATGAAAGTATTTATGATTGTGAGTGACTTAAAGTTTTAGCATAATACAACATAATAGGCCGGAGAAGGCAATGGCACCCCACTCCAGTACTCTCGCCTGGAAAATCCCATGGACGGAGGAGCCTGGTAGGCTGCAGTCCATGGGGTCGCGAAGAGTCAGACACGACTGAGCGACTTCACTTTCACTTTTCACCTTCATGCACTGGAGAAGGAAATGGCAACCCACTCCAGTGTTCCTGCCTGGAGAATCCCAGGCACGGTGGAGCCTGGTGGGCTGCCGTCTATGGGGTCTCACAGAATTGGACACGACTGAAGTGACTTCGCAGCAGCAGCAGCAGCAGCAACATAATAGGCTTGGTTTTGAATTTGACCTGTCTCCTGTAAGGGCCAGTAGATGGTAGCTGTTTGCTAAACTTCAGTAATGGATAACTTGTGACTGGTCTAATGGATAACTTGGACACAATAAAGGGTAAAAATGGTGGAGGCCTAGTATATGCTGAAGAGATCAAGAAGAGATAGAATGAATACATGGAAGAATTGTGTAAAAAAGATCTTAATGAACTGGATTACTATGATAGTGTGGTTAGTCACTCAGAGCTAGACATTCTGGAGTGCGAAGTCAGGTGGGCCTTAAGAAGCACTGCTGTTAATAAAGCTAGTGGGTGTGATGAAATTCCAGCAGAACCACTCAAATCCCTAAAGATGATGCCATCAAGGTTTTGCATTCATTATGTCAGCAAATCTGGAAACTTAGGAGTGGCCACAGAACTGGAAAAGGTCAATCCTTATCCCAATTCCCAAGAAGGGTAGTTACAAAGAATGTGCTAACCATCGGACAGTTGCACTCATCTCCCACGCTAGTAAATCTTGCATGCTAGGCTATTCATCATTACGTGAACCAAGAGCTTCCAGATGTCCAAATGGGTTTAGAGAAGGAAGAACAGCTAGAGATCAAATTGCCAACATTCCCTGAGTTAAAGAGAAAGCAAGGGAATTTCAGAAAAACATCTATCTCTGTTTCATCAACTTCGCTAAAGCCTTTGACTGTGTGGATCATGACAAACTGTGGAAAGCTGTTAGAGAGATGGGAATACCAGACCATCTTACCTGTCTTCTGAGAAGCCTGTATGCGGGTCAAGAAACAACAGTTAGCACCCTGTGTGGAACAACTTATTGGTTCAAGATCAAGAAAGGAGTATGACAGGGCTGTCTGCTGTCACCCTGTTTGTTTAACCTATATGCTGAACATATCATTAGAAATGCTGGGCTGAATGAATTACAAGCCGGAATCAAGATAGGCAGGAGAAACATCAACAATCTAAGATATGCGGATGATACCACTCTTAATTGCTGAAAGCAGAGGAGCTGAAGAGCCTCTTGATAAGGGTGAAGGAGCAGAGCGAAAGAGCTGGCTTAAGACTAAGTATTAAAAAAACTAAGATCCTGTCATCCAGCCCTGTTACTGGATGGCAGATGGAAGGGGAAAAGGTGGAAGTAGTGACAAATTTCCTCTTCCTGGGCTCTAAAATCTCTCTGGATGGTGACTGCAGCCTTGAAAACAGAAGATGATTGCTTCTTGGCAGGAAAGCAATGACAAACCCTAGACGGTATTTTTTTTGTTTTTTAAGAAGTTGAATATTTTATTATTAAATTGTTTATTCTCCTGCAAGGCTGTTGCTTCACTGTATAAAAATAGCACCAGCAAACACAGTATATTGCAAAATTAAGACAGTAATATTCTTCACTGGACACTATACAACTAACCAACTTTTCTCCACTGGCTGTTATTTCTAGTGGGAAGATCATTTTGACCCAAATCCAAGGATAGCTGTAAGCAAGTTACAATGCAAACCTAGACAGTATTTTGAAAAGCAGAGACATTACTTTGCTGACCAAGGTCCATATAGTCAAGGGTATGGTCTTCCCAGTAGTCCCGTACGGTTGTGAGAGCTGGACCATAAAGAAGGCGGAGCACAGAAGAATTGATGCCTTCGAGCTGTGGTGCTGGAGAAGATTCCTGAAAGTCCCTCGGACAGCAAGGAGATCAAACCAGTCGATCTTAAGGGAGAATCAACCCTGAATATTTACTGGAATGACTGATGCTGAAGCTGAAGCTGCAGTATTTTGGTCATCTGATGTGCACAGACAAATAATTGGAAAATTCCCTGATGCTGGGAAAGATCAAGGGCAAAAGGAGAAGAGGGCGTCAGAGGTTGAGATGGCTGGACGGCATCACCGATGCAGTGAACATGAACTTGGTCAAACTTTGGGAGATGGTGAGGGACAGGAAGGCCTGGCATGCTGCAGTCCGTGGGGTTGCAAAGAGTCGGACTCAACTGGGTGACTGAACAGCAGCAATGACTGTAAAGGCCAGCAGATAGTAATTGTTTGCTAAACCGCAAGTACTCCTGCCAGTCACAAGTTATCCGTTATTAACAATCATGTTGCTATTCCATGGTCTAAGTAGAAAATACATGTCTTAAGAGTCAGTATATATATATTTTAGTCATTTTAATTGCTTTGAAGAAATAGAATGATTTATTTTGAAATGCCAAATATAATTGAGGTCAGGCATTAAATTTTAATTTTTATCAGATGAGAGAAATGAGGTGAGGGTATGGTAAAACAGGTGTTGTTCATGCATGGTGCATAATTATGAAGGGATGCAATTTTGGATAACATTTTTAATACATGTTTTGAAATCTTAAAAAGATTCACATTAATTTACATAGTAATTCCATTCTGAGAATCTCCAAAGGAGATAATTTAAAATATGAAAATAGAGATTTGTGTTACAGAATTATTTATAACTGCACAAAAACTTGGAAAATAATCTAAACATATTAGAGTAATATTTAAGGAAACCAGTGATCCATTTACTTATTTAACTATAAAATGTTTAAGTGTCTGTAATATAGGAAAATACCTATGTACTGTTATTTAAATAGAAGCAGTTTACAGAATTGTCTATCATTTTAAAGACTAGCAGAAAAGTTGGAAAATATTAATTTTGGTGTTTTTTATAATTATAGGATTATTGTTTTACCCTTGTCTTTATATGTGTTCCCCATATTTTTTTTTTATAATGAAGAAATAGCAGACATAAATCAAGATGTTGATGTTTAACAAGAGTTGAGGTGAGATACTATAACCATGCACTCTCAAGGAATTCAGTGGCAACATTTGATAGGGATAGGAAATTTGTTTATAAATAGATTCAGAATAGTGATTCCAAGTTAAGAGACTCTTAAAGGAATCAGTGCTGAACCCATTATTCAGATTATGGTTTTGTAAATCACCTCAAGAGAGGAGTACACTGTGATCCTTCAAATTTTGAATCCCTTTTAGGTATGAAATCCAGCAGAATTGGTATTAACTATATGAAAATTTTTGGAAGACTGTATGAGTGGGCAGGAATGTGATTGGCTAGATGTGAGTTGGATGGTATGCACTGAAGATTGTTCACTGGATAGTTATTTGCCCTGATGAATTGTATTCTGAACTACAGAATTTAGCAAAAATTATCAACAAATTCTTATGTTTGTAATTTTAGTGGGTAGTAAAGAATCCAAGATATTTGGATTTGGTCTGACCCTTTGAGGTTTGTATAAAGGAGAAGATGTTTCTGTGTTTATGGTTTGCTATAGTACTGCTCTGGATGGGCTTGGGGTCAGATTCCCTGAGACAGTTCTTCTGTTCCTAAGGGCATGTTATTTTCTGTGTGAGGAGTCTTGTCGTAGATACATAAAAACAAATAGCACCCCTTGAGATGTATCTAAAAATAAGATACTTAGTTTTGTAAAAAGTATAGCAATAAATTCTAAGTATATGATCAAGGTAAGACAACAGTAGGGAGGGAAAGGATTTGGGGAGAACTGCTGAAATGTTACTTTTTAAATTAAATGAGATGATTATATTCAGTAAGCCTTTTGAGAAACAGTTTTGGTTACAGTGAGAAGCATTCCCAGATGCTAGTCTTAGATGATTTTTTTCACTGTTCTCCATTGAAATAAAAATACCAGAACATTGTGGAGAGTGTGGTTTTCACAGTGCTACTATATTTCACTGATTTAAAGATGTAGATTTCCCCAGATTTTAATATTTCTGAAATTGAAATGTGTTTTGCAATCAGTGGCATCTTTAAATCATTGTCAGTTGTGAAATGGTTATCACTGCCTACATATACCCAAACTCAATAATTAATCCTGTTGGTATGACTAGATAATGCAACCCATTGGTGTTTCAGGTAACATATCTTTTAAGGAAGAGATGAACATGCCTGTGTTGTCTTCCGAAACCTGTTAGTTGCACTTTCTGGTGATACCTTTTGGTTTGGTAACATCAGGAAAGGTGTAGCATCACAACTTGAACAATGTGTTTCAGTTGCTTGAAGGAGAATTCTGAGGCAGTAGAGGAGCATTTTAAAAAGAAATATCACATCACTACTTCCTTAAATGGTACAGAGGATGATATGGAAAAACAGGGTCATTGATGACTGAGTTAAAAAGAAATTTAGAAATCAGATTGTGAATATGAAAAAAATTTTAAGAATATTTTGAATTCATTTTGCTTTTGTTTTTACATAAACACGAGTGCTATGAAAATTCATATCTAAATTTAAGAACTTTTTCAATAAGTATAAAAATTCTGAGAAAGGAAACAATTTTATTTTTGACAAGTAGTAAGCTTGAATATGATGTACATCACCAGCTGTCTGCTAAGAGATTGCAAAGACCTAAAGAACACTTATCCTTTTATATAGTTAAGCAGGTAAAATCCATTACATGCATATTCTTAGGATAAATAATAAGTAGTGCTCAAGAAAGAGGACTTGACAGCAACTATTTGTCACACATAGTTCATTCTAAATTTGCTTGGTAATCAGGGTGACCATAATGGATTAGCTAGTTGCTTTATCCAAAGGAAAAATAAACTTATGTATTTTTATGATAGAAAGTAATTTAGCAACTTGGGGCTAGGTGACCCTCTGAAGTTAGGCTCCTATCCTTGATGATCACATTTCAAAGAGATGGCTACTGGGTCCTTGAGAAAGATGGTCCTGAGTTGCTGGTTAGAGGCTTGTTTAGTGTTTCTTTTTTCTTAATTAAAAAAATTTAAATTTGCATGCCGATTATAATGTTCTCATACAAAGGGACAAGTTAGGGCGGGAGAAAAGGATAGTTGGAAGAGCAGAGTCTTTGAATAAGGAAGACAAATTGGGACCCAGTGCAGAAGTAGTTTGTTTTTCTTTTGTTAGGAGCAGGAAAAGAGGAAGAGTAGTTCTCTTCTGAGTTTAGGGTAACTAGACATTCAGGTTTGCCTGGGACTTAGAGAGTTCCCAGGACACCAGACTTCCAATGCTAAAACTGGCGAAGTCCTGAGCAAACCGGGATGGTTGGGTATTCTGCTGCTGCTTGTTTTTCTTTAACAAAGTGAAAAGGTTGATCATCTGCTGGGAATGGGGAGGGGATGACAGTTTAAGATAAAAGGAAAAGCTATATGAAGTAATTCTTTATCTTAAAGATGGAGGAGCAAATTCACTAGGTTATTGTGGTATGATTTCTGAGCTTTGTCTCCTAAGGGTCTACTGAAATTTATGAAGATAATTTCAAAGTTCTTATGGTTGTATTTCTTTGCAGTCTTATTCAGCTATTCAGGTGGAGATGCCATGTTAGGTGGAATGCTGGTTTTAATTATGATTTGACTATGATGGAGGAAGAGGGGAACAAAGGAGGAGGCCGCAGGCAAGGAAATGATTATAGTGATGGATCATCAAATCTCAGGATAGGTATAAGAAGTGGAGAAGAGAGGATGAAGGACTGTTGGCAAAATGACTCCAACAGACTTTTAGAGTAAACTGGAATGATAGGAAGTAAAGAGAGTGGGATGCCTGAACCTGAGATTTTTGAGGTGGTATAGTTCCTGGTTATTGATATGATATGGGAATAGGGGCTGGCGTGGATGGCAGAAACAGTCATTGAGTATTGTAATGATCACACTATGGATGTGATTTTAGTGATTAAGGCAGGTTTTGGTGCTCCAGAAATATTCAGTTATTTTCTTTTCATATACTGTTGTTTTCTGTTTGTTGTTTTATTTTGTTTGATCAGTACCTTGGATTGAGGAAGAGGTGGTGTTCTCGAACGAAGATGGTTGTAAATAAATAAGTTGATGGATTAAAGCAAATTTTGTTTAATCAGTACTTGTCTTTGTCATATGGCTTGCTCCTGGAAACTTTATAATTGGTTAAGTTTCAGACATTAACATCTAAAATGATGATCCACTGCCCATTAAGCTGTTTTAGTCCCAGATAAGTTCAGTGAGGACTTTGTGTCCTGCATGGTTATTGGTGCTGTGTTGCTTTACTCACTGCAGTTTCCCTCTTTCTCTTTTTATAGGACCGCAGCTGAATGCCCAGCTAGAAGGTTGGCTTTCACAAGTACAGTCTACAAAAAGGCCTGCTAGAGCCATTATTGCACCGTAAGTTTTAAGGGTCTTTACCCAGAATCTTTCATGTGTTGATTATTAATAAAGGATGAATATCTATGGATTGAATTAAAAATTAAAAATCAAATGCTGTGTTGAAACGAAGACGTTATAGTCACTAAATTTCATGATTGCTGTGGCTTTCACTTTAACTCAAGGATAAAGGAATTGACTATTTTCTCAGATGCAGAAGTTTCAAATTTTATTTTTGGTAATAAAACTGGCTTTTAAAACAGTTAAACATTAGTTGAAACAGTTTAAACATTAGGTAAGCTTGGTGATTGCAATAGTATTTGGTACAAATGAGTAAGTTCTATTTTAAACATTAAGAAGATCTACTTTAATCACATAATTTTAAACTTACAAATAAAAGTGTATTAAACATAATGTTTAATGCAATATGGAATAGCAGCCAGGATTTTAGAGGATGGGTAGATTTTTTTTAAATGAAGGCAGTCTATTGCCTATTAGAAGGCAATCTATTGTCTTTGTTAGAGGACTTTTTGAGAATTACAAGCTAACAAACACAGTTAACTGTTTATATGGTATGAATTCAATTAATTTTGATTTGGTAAATGTTGGAGTTTCTGCTATTTCTCTCATAGCAGCATCTTTTATGTGGCTTCTCAAGTTCAGGTTGGTAACTTGATAAATAATAAATAGTGAAAATAATAATAGTAACCACTTATTAAACACTATGAGAATTAACAAGTAAATACACATACAGAACTTACATTAATGTTAGGCACATAATAAGTATTACATAAATGTTACGTATTTTGTGTGCCAAACATTTAGTTAAATGAGATCTAACTTGATCTCATTTAAAAGATTCAGAAGTTGACTACACTACTTACCAACTGTGTGACATACAAGTTATTTAATCTCTTGTGCCTTTGTCTTACTGGTAAAGTTAGAATCATGATATTACCTTCATATAGTTTTTCTAACGATTACATGAGCTAATCTTTATGAAACTTTTAGCACAGTGACTTGCTATTACTCATTTTGTCACTCAGCAGATGTTTATCAGGCTAGATGCTAGGTGCTCTTCTTTGTGCTGCTCTTTGAATAAATTGAAATCACTACTCATAGTGCTTGCCTTTTAGTATGTGGGGAATGCAGACAGTAAATAATAATTCTGTGTCAAGTGCTGTTGGGCGCTAAGAAAAATGAAGCAGATAAGAGGATTGAGAGTGACTGCATGGGTTGGGAGTTGCTAGTTTATATAGAATAATAAGAAAAACTCTCCCTGTTAAGTAGCAATTGAGCCTAAATGATGTGAGAGAGGAGTTATGCAGATACCCAGGAAAGAGTTTAGGTTGAGAAGCAGCAAGGACAGAGGCTCTGGGACAGAATATGCTTAGTGTGTTTGAGGAAAAGCAAGGCCAGTGTCGCTGGAGAGGCATATGTGTGGGGAAGAGTAGTGGCTGAGATCGGCAGGGGGGGTTTGATTGTGAGGAGGCTTCGTGGGAGATCATAGAAGCTTTGGTTTTCATTCCAAGTTATATGGCAAGTAAGGAGAAGCTTTGAGCAGAAAAGTAATACCATCTGACTTAGGTTTGCAGAGGATTATTCTTGCTGTGGTCTGGACTTTTTGTTTTGTGGAGGAAAGGAATCTGTTTAGGAGGCTTATTACTCTAGTACCAAAAAGAGATGACATAATGGCTTTGGCTGGGAGCTAGTGGTGGAGGTGATGAGAAGCAGTATATTCTGGGTATTTTTGAAGGTAGGGCCAATAAAATAGAAGAAAAAGTCATGGATGACTTAAGTTTTGGCTTGTGAAATTGAAAGGATGGAATTGTGTTTGTATTAATTAAAGGAAAAAACAAGGGTGGAGGTGGGGAGTGGAATTTTAAGTGTTTGTATAGAATCTATCATTTTATTCTCCCTGTGTTAATGTTGAGATGCCTGCTAGGTATCCAGGTGGGGATTTCAAATGGGCAGCTAAATGTGTGAATCTGGAGTACAGGGAAGAAGGGCTAGGCTGTGTTGGTATATCACACTTAACACAGTTAAGTGTGTAACTTATTGCACTTAAAGTCTAATTGAACTTAGTTGCCTAGGGAGTAAAATAGGAGAAGTTCAAAGACTAAGCCCTTAGGCAAGCCAACTTTATTTAGAGGTGAGGATGAAGATGAATATTTGCAAAGGAGATTTTGAAGGAGGACCAGGGAAGAAGGAGGAAAACCAAGAGTGAGTGATGTTTCTGGGAAGTAAAAGGATGAAAGTGTGTCAGGGAGGAGAAGATGATCAGGTGTGTCAAATTCTGCCAGTAGGTCAAATAAGATGCAGACTGATAATTGATAATTGGATACTGTGGAGATGGCTGGTTATTTTAGTAAGAACAATTTCTGTGGAGTGTTAGGGATGAAAGCACAGTTGGAGTGGGTTCAAGAAAGAATCAAGGAGGGAAATAAAGACAGTGAATATAGACAGTTTTTTTGGGAGAAATTTTGCTATAAATCAAGGAAATAGGGCAATGGGAATATGGTGCAGTTTAAAGTGAGAATTATTAAAGTGTTTATAATGTTGATGACACAGTCCAGTAGAGAAAAATTGATGCAAGGATAAGTTGGGAAGTTTGTATAAATGAGATCCTTGGTTGGGTGAGAAACGATGGATTAGTAATCATCTTTTTATATAGTATCTCATAATATATGTCCTATTGTCATTCCCATTTCTATGCTGATATTTGACTATTATGGTATACTAACTTCCTAGATAAAACCTGTTCTAAATGTGGGAACTGAACTGAGTCAACATAAAATTAGAGGTTAGTTATTCATGAAAAACTAGCTATGCTTGTTTCCTTCTTGTAGTTAGTTTTAAGTTGAAATCTTTGGAAGTGGCCTGGAAAATGAGATATTTGGGCCTGAGTTACAAATACTTTGATTTGTAAAAGATTTCTAAGTTACCTGAGGTTTCAAAATGAATGTTGAAAATAGTTTTGGCTTTGGTGTGCATGTTTCTGCCACATGGTGACTTTGTAGTTAATGCTTATATATAAATAATTTCTACTTTGTTAGTATATGAAAACTTTAAATATAGTTAAGTTCATCTTATTATATGGTTTCCAGAGGTAACCTTTCCAGAGTTACCTTTTTTTTTTCAAGGTAGAAAAGCAATAACAAATATTTTATTGTTAAATAGGCACAAAGGGCTTTTCAGGTGGCTCAATTGCAAAGAATCTGCCTGCCAATGCAGGAGACACAGGAGACTTGGGTTTGATCCCTGGGTTGGGAAGATCCCCTGGAGGAGTAAATGGCAACCTGCTTCAGTATTCTTGCTGAAAAAATCTCACGGATAGAAGAGCGTGGCTGTGGCTAAAGTCTATGGGGTCAGAGTCGGACATGACACAGGCACAAAAAGGTCTTTGTAAGAACATACTTATATAGTAGTTAGACAACTTAAAATTTTAAGATTTCTGTATTTATTTAAAATAAAAAACATATTTTTAAAATTTTAGAAATTCTAGCTCTCTGGGACCACCTTTTCTTAGACTGTGCCTTTATAAGAATAAATCATACAAGGGGAACCTTAAAAAAGCAAACCCAGAACCTAAGTAGCACACTTTCAAAAATGCTTTAACGTTTGGTCCTTTTTATATTGATTTAGATTAAATAGAATAATGTCATTTATTATTGACATTATTAGAAGAATATTGACATGTAAACTAACTGTTGATCAGTCTTAAAGAATTCTAATCTATGTGACATATAAGCAGGCACATTTGGGAGAAGGATTCAAAAGAATTTGACTAAAAAATATCCTTATCCTTTGATTGAAACAGAACTACAGGTTACTTAAGGCACAGGAGACAGTATGTGGCCCAGGGATATATATTGAAATGATCTCATGAACTAGGAGTTCCAAAAGCCTTCCTGCCATGACTGCCAGATACTTTGATGCCAGAATTGTTTATCTTGCAGTATTCTTGAATAACTCAGCAACCCTTAAAATGGAGCTGTACAGGTATGCATCACTTAAGAAACCTCTTACTGAATATAAAAATAAAAGCCGATGATTGTGGAAGGGGCTTAATTTACATGATGAAGCTGTATTTTGCTGTAAAGCATAGACCCTGCCTCCAGTGCAGGAGACATAAGAGACTCGGGTTCAATCCCTGAGTCGGAAAGATCCCCTGGAGGAGGGAATGGCAACCCACTCCAGTATTCTCTCCTGGGGAATCCCATGGACAGAGAGCCTGGTGGACTACAGTCCATAGCGTTGCAAAGAGTCTGGCACTACTGAAGTGACTTAGCACGCATGCACAGACAGTGGCTATTGAAGGCTCCCACCAGACATTTACAATAGAGTTGATTTTTTTTTTTTTTTTAAATTTTTTGGCTACACAACATGGCATATTCTACATTGACAGCATAGAGTCTTACCCACTAGACCACCAGAAAAGTCTGTTAGAGTTTGATTTCTTAGTGGCTAATCTAGTAGGAATAGTATGGAATAAAGGATACTTTTACTTTTCATTCTGTACCTTTTTTCATTGTTTGACTTTTTCTTTTTTCTTTTTTTTTTTTACTATGGACATGTATTACCTTTAGTGTAAAAACCAGTTTGAAAAATTTGAAAGCCAAGAAACATTTATATAGAAGACCAGGTTGTATATAGTGAAGCATACCTATATAGCGCTTTACCAGTGTATATCATGAGACAGTGAATCTTAATAAATTATCTAGTTAATTTAATTTCCTAGAGATATGCAGTCCTTGGTAATATTAAGTGGTAGACTATTCATGGCAGTGTCTCAAATCATATATACTCTAGCAGTAAAAGAAACTCAATATGCAACATTGTGGTTAGTTTATTCTTACTTGACTTTTTAGCTCTTAACACTGTTTACTTAATATTTGTGAAGTTCCAATTGTAAAAATAAAATATCCTGAATAGTGGCTGTTTTACCTGGATATTTTTTGGGTATAACAATCTACTGATATTTTTTATTGAAGCAGGACTCTTTAGGGCCATGGAGCCGTGCCTATGAAAGAAAAGAATACAAAGTTAGGTGCAGCAGAATAAAATTGAGAGGGCAGTATGGGGGTTGCTGCTTCTGTGAACTGTTTGGGGCTAGTTGTCCCTCAGCTTGATCCTGTATGCTCACCGGTGTTGGTTTTTTTTGTTTTGTTTTTTCAAATTTTTGTTGGCGTGTAGTTAATTTACAATGTTGTGTTAGTTTCGGGTGCACAGTAAAGTGAATCAGTTATGTATATACATATTCACTCTTTTTTATTAAAGATTCTTTTCCCATGAAGGTCATTATAGAGTATTGTGTAGAGTTCCCTGTGCTCTGCAACAGGTTGTTATTAGCTGTCTCTTTTATATATAGTAGTGTGTATGTTCACAGGGGTTTTTAACTTTAGATTCTAGGTTTGTAGATCATAACTTAAGGTTGCAAACTTTTCTTAAATCTCTTAAAAAGGAGGTCTCATTTTATCTGGTCCAGTCTTCTCATTTCATCTAGTGCGGTCTTTATTTTGCATTTTTTGCTGCTGTTGAGTAGAACTAGGACTACTAGATTCTGACTTTGTTGAAGTCAAATAAGTGTTCTTTTATGATTCCCTATATCCTCTTTGAATATTTGTAGATTTGAATATTCTATCCTCTCATAGAATACTTGTAGACTCTTGGCATTCATGGTTGATACAAGTGAAAGTCCATGTAGTGATTGGTAATTTTCCTGATGTAGGAATTTAAGTTATATCACACTGCAAGGTCGCTGTATGGAAAACTGTCACTTAACCAGTGAATGATCATGGACAGTGATGTTGCATCCTCATTTAATAGCAGCTCTGTAAGGGGCACAAATTCTGGTAGGTTAGGAACTGGACTCGCTGATATAAAGGGTCTACTATGTAGGTGTAAAGGGAGAAACAGAAGTACTCTGCATTAAAAGAAGAATCAGTTTTTAGAGGCATAGCTTTAGCCTAATGACAGATCATAGATATTAGAGTATAATTCTGTATTTGTTTTCATGAGAGGTTACATTAAGAATCAGAGTGACCTGTAACTGCTAGCAGGATGTCTTTGTATTAAGGATTTTAAAAACTTTAAAAAGACTGACTTGGACACACTTTTATGATGCATAGTCAAATATCTGTAGAGTGTAAATTTTCATTACTTTTCTGGCTGTCATGCACAAAAGAAAATAGTCATTCCCTTAGCAAAGTCTTCTTTATTGTGTGTGTGATCTCTTAATGGAACCTCTTTCTACATACATGTAGAATTAGATTCTATTAGCAAGAGAAGGGTCTAGGGACAGAGAATCACTGGTGAGAATTGATGATAATTACTATGACTTTATTCTTTACCATATATCTGGGCCAGGATAAAGGAAAGTAATAGATATTCTCTTCTTTGACTGTGATCTTAGTCCTTTCATATAAGTAGAGTTCCTTACTATGGGGGATAAGAGGGATGGTATACTGCATGATTTTTAAAAAAAAGATACACTGCAATGTGTTCTTTATCCAGGTTAAGACTTCTCTTTCTTTGCCACTGTTTTGTCTTTCAGTTCAAGCATAATTTCAAGCCTTCAGCTTCAGAAAGGACTAAAACCGTGAATTCTGAGTTCTTATTATGAAACAAGTTTACCTTAGTTAATCATGTTATCAAAGCTGTGATCTTTCCCTGTAGTCTTAAAGGATATATGATTCTGGAAGTATTCTTCAGTTGTTAAGACATTTACTTTTCCGACTCCACGGACTCTTCCCCTTTTTCCTTCAAATATGTGAAGGTCTCCTTTGGTGGTTAAGAATGGGTTCTGGCGCTCTACTGCCTGGCTTTGAATTCTGGAGTACCACTTACTATCTGTATGACCTTGAGCAAGTTTCTTAACCTTTCTGCTTTAGTTTCTTCACCTATAGAAAGAGAAGAATAGTAACTCCTATCTCAGAAGTTGTTAGGATTAAAAGAAATGCTTTGACATAGAAGATTGCCTGACATGTGGTAAGCACTTAGTAGATGTTAGTTATCACCGTTAATCATAACTGTCCTCTTTTTCCTCCTCCTACTTGGTCCCTAAGACATGTCAGTTTTTCTTTTTAGACTCTAGTGCATTGATTTCTCATTTCCTACTGACACTGACACCATTCTAGACCATGACATTACTACCTCAAACCACAGTTTCCAAGAGAGCTTCATGTAACACTTCTGTCCCTAATGTCCTTTGTGGTTGTGTTTTTCAGTACACGATAACAGTTTCACATGGTCACTTCCCTGCTCAAGAGCATACATCAGTTTTTCAGAAACTTGTTTTATTAAGTCCAGACTTGATAATGAGTCAGAGTCTCATTCTGTCTTAGTACTACTCTCTTATTGCATTCAGGCCAATTTCATGTTTTCTCATTTACATCATACATTTGGACATTTGCTCATGTTTTGCCTTCAGCCTTTATTCCCTTCCTGCATGCCCTTACACGTCTTCTCTTACTATTTCTGTCCTACCTGTTCTTCAAGAATCTAGTGTTTCTAAGAAGTCTGGCATTTAAAAACCCACACACTTAAAGCGAATTAACATATGACAAAGGAGGCAAGATTATACAATGGAGTAAAGACAAGCCTTTTTAATAAATAGTGCTGGGAAAACTGGACAGCTACATGTAAAAAAGTGAAACTATTCTTTAACTCTGTACATAAAAATAAGCTCAAAATGGATTAAAGGCCTAAATGTGAGACCAGACACTATAAAACTCCTAGAGGAAAACATAGACAGAATACTCTCTGACATAAATTGCAGCAATCTCTCTTTCAATCTATCTCCCACAATAATGGAAATAAAAGAAATAAATAAACAAATGGGACCTATTTAAATTCAAAAGCTTTTGCACCGCAAAGGAGACCATAAACAGTACGAAAAGACAGCCCACAGAATAGGAGAAAATATTTGCAAATGATTTGACTGACAAGGGATTAGTCTCCAAAATCTACAAGTAGTTTATGCGCCTCAATATCATCAAAACACACAGCCTAATCAAAAAAAGGGCAGAAGACCTAAATAGACATTTCTCCAAAGAATACATACAGATGGCCAAGAGGTACATGAAAAGATGTTCAGTTGGGAGAAGGGATAGTTAGGGAGTTTGGGATTAATATATACACACTGCTATATTTAAAATGGATAGCCAACAAGGACCTACTGTATAGCACATGCGATTCTGCTCAGTGTTATGTGGCAGCTTGGATAGGAGGGGAGTTTGGGGAAGAATGGGTACATGTATATGTATGGCTGAGTCATTTTCCTATGCATCTGAAACATCACAGCATTGTTAATCGGCTATGTTGTTTAATCACTGAGTTGTGATAAAAAGTTAAAATACATATATTTTAAAAAAAGAACTAAGCTTGAGTAGTAACAGCATTGGTAAAACTGGGAGAGACTCAGAAAGACAGGTTGATTTAGAGATTGGAGCATAGATTGGGGTTCAGGGCCTTTAAATTCACGAAGAGCAGGTAGTAACTTAAGGTCTGAAAAGCAGATCTAAGAAGAAAAGACCAGTTTAAGATATAAGAATTGAGAGGTGGAGGAATGTTAAGTGAGTGACAACTAAGAGCAAAGCAGTGTTGAAAATCTGAATGTCATTCACGTTTGAGACGGACCAGGACAGGTCCGGATGGATCAGATGAATTTTAAGGTCCACATGGCAGGGCAAGACAGTGTATTTCTGAATTGATTGGAAGGAACCAGTAGTGTTAAGATGAGGAACAGGTGTTAAGAATCTGAAGCAGTTGGTATTGGTGTCTTGGGCATTGAAAGATGGGGGTTATAATTGGATCAAATAGAGCCCCTGGTTAGTCTAGAGTGTCAAGATTAGTACAGGATGACAGCAAAACTGAGTTTGCTGAGCCGCAGGACAATTTATATTACCTTCTGGCTAAGATTAGAACTGGGTTGTGAGAATATTGGTATATGGAGGCAGCTTGATAGGCTCCCTTGACAGAGATGTGAGAATGGAGTGACCACCATTAATCTGATTAGTAAAGCCTTCAGTGAGTACAGCGTGCTTAGCATGTGTCCCATGTTACTTTAGTCCTAATTAAGCAAGCACATTGCTATCTTGTATGACTGTGACTGACTTATGTGACTCTCTTTTTCTGTGTTTAGTTAAGATGAGTACCATTTTTAAAACAGCTCTATTGGAGTATGATTAACATTCAGCTGCATATAAAGTGTATAGTTTTATATATAAGTTTGAAATATGTATATACCTGTGAAATCGTTACCACAATTAAGACAGTGAACATACTCCTCATCTTCAGAAGTTTCCTTGTGCCTTCTTTACCTCTCTGCCCCGTCCCCACCCTCCTACATCCACTAATTTCCTTTCTGTCACTGTAGTTTTTATTTTTTAGAATTATTTATTTTTATTTTTTAATTTCAGTATAGCTGATTTACAGTATTGTGTCAGTCTCTGCTCTACAGCAGAGTGACTCAGTTTTACACACACATATATGTGTATATTTTTTCAAAATTAAACATTTTTAATTATAGAATTATTTAAATGGAATCATATAGTATGAAGCTTTTGTCTGTCTTCTCTCACACAGCATATTTATTTTTCTTTATTTTGCCATTCCTTTTTTTAAGCATAATTATTTTGAGTGTGTTAATAGTTTGTTCCTTTTTACTGCTGAAAAGTTACTTTGTTGTATGGATATTTTTAAATTTGTTTATCAGTTCACCTTTTGAGGGATGGTTGACTGTTTCTGTTTTTGGCTATTGCAAATAAAAATGGGGTGCATATTGGAGTATAAATCTTTGTGTGCACATAATTTTTTTTTTTTTTTTTTTTTAGGAGTGGAATAGCTGGCAGGAGTTATATGGCAGAAGTATGCTTAGCTGTTTTTGTTTTTTTTTAAAAGAAATTGCCAAACCATTTTTTCCAGAGTAGTTGTACCATTTTGCATTTCCACAAGTACAGACTGAGTTTCAGTTCTGCATCCTTGCCTCACTTGGTATGGTCACTCATTTTATTTTAGCTTATTCTAGTGGGTGTATAGTGGTAGCTCATTGTTTTAATTTGCCTCTCCTTAATGACTAACTGATGTAGAGCCTTCTCTTGTATGCTTTTTTGCCATCCCATGTGTTCTTTTTGAAATTATCTGTTCAGATATTTTTCTACTTAAAAATTAAAAAAAATCATAATAAAATATACGTAACATAAAATTTACCATTGTAAGGATTTTTAACCATTTGTATAGTAGTTTTAAGTGCATTCACATTATTGTGCAACCAGTCTTCAGAATTCTTTTTGTCTTGTAAAATAGTTACCTGTGTCTTTTTAAAGCATTATGTTATTTTGAAATTTCTTTGTATACCAGATACAAATCTTTTATCAGATATTTGCTTTTTCTTTATATATTTAGATATAAATCCATTATCAGATTTATGCTTTACAAATATTTTCTCCCAGTCTTGTGTTTTGTCTTTTCAGTTTACTATGCATCTTGAAATTGGCCATGATGGGAATGATTTTTACTCCACATTAATAGGCAGATTGCTACAAATCAGGACTTTATTTTTTGTTGATTATATGTCTATACTCAAGAAATGGGGAAAGGTTAATAATGCAGGTTAAACTTTAAATTATGTTATGTCTATAAGCTTTACAATTGTGACTAGCACAAAGAAATGAGGAAGGAAATATGCTTTCCAGTATTTAAAAAACTACTGTCTAATAAACAAAGACATTTTTCAAGTTGTTGAATGAGTGAAATTCAGACATATGTCTTCATTGTTTCACTCTTGTCATTTGCAGTCATTATTTGGCTAATGATTAAAGAGGTCAGCTAAAATCAGGGAAAGCATTCTGGGACAGTCAATTGCCTGTGCGGAATTTGCAGTAAAGGATATTACATATTTTTTCATTGCTTGTAAATTGTGTGATATATATCTTTTTATTTCAATAAAATTTAGCTTCTGTACATATGTATACATTTTTTTTTCCCTGTAAGGCCATTTGTTAAACATTTACTGGCCACACACTAGAAGCATTAAAGAAAATATTTCTAGACTCACATAACTTGAGTCAAGAAAGAAAATTGAAGTTCTGAAACGAAGTCATTGTATGGGTGATCAGAGAACCAATGTAAAGCTAAGACCAGAGGGTGAGAAGGATAGAATGCGTAATAGTGAGAGAAAATGAAAAGGCATAATACATAAAAGGCCAGGTCAGTTCTCTTACCTCTACATATGCAGAGGGACATGAGCTGTTTCTTATAGGGTATTTGTTTTGCTCTGATTTGACTTGCTTTTGATCTTACTGTTTTTGTGTATGTAATAGTCTGTTGATGGTATTGAACAGGAATGTTAAAAACTCATGTATTATTATTAGTGTTACATTGCGTGTTAAGTCGCTTCAGTTGTGTCCAACTTTTTGTGACCTTGTGGACTATAGCCTGCCAGGCTCCTCTCTCGCTGGGATTCCCCAGGCAAGAATACTGGAGTGGGTTGCAGTGCCCTTCTCCAGGGGATCCCAACCCACGCATCGGACCTGAGTCTCTCTCATCTCCTGCGTTAGCAGTCGGATTCTTTACCACTGACCCCACCTGGGAAGCCCCTTAGTGTTACATTAGCAATTTCAGATAAGCCTAGAAAATTTCAAATCTAATTCTCCTTCAGATCAGAAAAAAAAAATTACAAAATACTTTTTAACATTTAAAATTGGAACACAGAACAATGATGTGTTCCCTGTGCTATTCTAGAAGTTGCATCATTCCCTACATTGCTTTTTAATCTATACACATAATTCTGTTATGTTTACCATAATTACTATATTTCTTTCAGAAGTTATTTTTCTCCCAGAATGATTTGCTTTTGAATCTGATCATTAAGTTAAACATTTTTTTGTTTTGTAGCCATGCAGGGTATACGTACTGTGGGTCTTGTGCTGCTCATGCTTACAAACAAGTGGATCCATCTATTACGTAAGTAATATAGCTAGATTCCATTTTGATTAGGTGATTGGAGATTATATCATACTTGCTTTGTCACTGAAGTAATTTGTTTTACATGTTTATTATATATTTGATTTCATTAAGAATTTGACTTTATCAATTTGATTATAACATATATAGGTTATAAAAAGCTTTAATACTGTTTTTCATTATCTGAACATTTGGTTATTACCTTCCCTTTGATGGTAAAATATTTAGTTCTGGAAATGTTAGATGGTTAGTACACTATTGTGATTTTGTAAGAAATATATATTTGGTCATTTAGATGATCAAAATATATTTCACATATGTATTTAGTCTTCTTCTATAGTTCTCCAAACCGTTGGACTTTCCTAAGTGGTGACATTGACAAAAAAGGTTTCTTGTATGTTAATGAAGTGACTTTTGGACCCCATCTAAGAATGGGGACTGGTTGCCAGAGTATTCAACCTGTGTTTAGAAGGTTGGAATTTTCTTTCCCACTTCCTGACCTCCTCTGGGGAGGGGAGAGAGCCTGGAGGTTGAATCAATCACTATCTTGATTAAACCCCCAAAGGTTAGGCTTTGGAGAGCTTCTGGCTTGGTGAACTTGTGGAGATTTAGGGAGAATGACCTGCCTGGAGAGGGCATGGAAATTCCTGGCTCTTTCCCCTTACCTTGCCCTTTGCATCTCTTCCATCTGGCTGTTACTGAGTTACATCTTTCTATAATAAACCAATGATCTAGTAAGTGAAATGTTTTTCTGAGTTTTGTAAGCCGCTCTGGCAAATAAATTGAACCCAAGGAGGGGGTCATGGGAACCTTTGACTTGTTATCAGTCTGTCAGAAGTACAGGTAATAACCTGGACTTACGATTGGCATCTGAATTGAAATTCAGGGAGGTGGTTGTTGGAATCGCTAATCTGTAAAGCCTTAGTGACAGCCTGGGCTCGAGACTGGCATCTGAGGTAGGGGATGGCTGTGGGGACATTCTTGTCGGACTGAACCCTTAACCTGTGGAATCTGATGTTGTCTCAAGGTAGATACTGTCAGAACTGAGTGTGCCCCTCTCCTGCCCCCATGAATGCACTCAGTGGAAGTGGGTCCAGGAACATTACCAGTTAAATAGTTTGCTTTTTAAAATTTTCTTTGAAAACCTGAACACTTTTTAAAGAAAAATCCAAAGCCCTTTGTTCTGTTTTAATCACTTTATAATTGAAAATTTTTTATTGTACTTGTTAAATTCTGGTTAATGAATGAAGAATAATTTCTCATTGACAGGAAAAGGTACCTGAATTATTTTAGAATCTGACAGTGAATTTAATATGGTGTTTGAAGTATACTATCTCATAATAATTTAATGACAGCTCTGAAATTAGCTTAAAAAAATCTTCCTGGCAAATTGAGACTGAGTCATATAGTACTCTATAAAATGAAAAACTTGTGAACTTTAAAAAGCTTAGTATACCACTCTCTAAAATAAGAAACTTGTGAAATTTCAAAAATTTCTGCTGGAAACTTTTAATTCTGTCAGATGTTGATTGATTGGTTAGACCTGTACTAGCATAGATGAAGTATAATCACTTGTGGTGAGATGTAGAAGTAACTCACAGTAGCCATGAGTTTAAAAAGAGAATCTTGCCCTCGGCCTACTTCTTTGCCTTTGAGTAGTTTGTTCAAATTATTAAAAAAGCTGCTCTCTTTGGTTTTTATGTAGTATGTTTGTCCTGCACATTTTATCAGGCCTTTATTGAAAGTTATTTTTAGTAAATTTTTAATAATAAATAGACTATAATATTGCCAGGTGATTTGAGGAGCATCTTTAACAGATATTTCATAATACATATTTAATGTATAATTTTAACTTGTTTCATGAATAAGAGTGAAGTAGAAATTAGATTGTAAAGCTTTTTAGAAACATCCTTTATTTGACCCTGGTTTGTGAACCATTTATAATCAAGGCGAGTTCATATAACAGCTTTTTCCAAAACTTTTTCTGTTTGGCAGAATTTTTTTGATGATGTACCCTGGAATTTATTTGACCTAGGAGTACATAGAGAGTGTATATTGATATAAGTGGAAATTGTGTGTTAAATAAGTTGACAGTAAGAATGGAAGGGAAAAAATGGTAAAAGGGAAAGAGAGTCAAGGACTGAGAAGGTGATAATAAAGGCGATCAGTAAAAAGAAAGACAAATGATGGATGATGTGAGCGATCACCTTATTCTTGTAGTTAGTATATTGGAATTGAATTCTGAATAAATAAATTTGAAGGTCTGAGTGTTATAATCATTGACAGTTACAGTTGTATTCTCTTGAAAGTGGCCCTCCCTGAGATTTGCAATGTCTTCAGAGTCCTTTGAGAAAGTAGAGAACACATGCTTTTGGGAATAATAAGTATAGAGAAAAAATAACAGTCCAAGAGAGAAGGTTGAACTTGATACCACTAGCTTCGATTCTTACTTTCCCATTCTCTACATGTCAACCAGGATCATCTTTTGTGTGTAGGATTTGAAGGCATGGTTTTTAGATATCTTACATGACGTTTAGAAAATAACTTGTTCATTGAGTTAGGCAGGTCTTTCAAATGTTGACATTTCATCATACAATGTAAAAAAAAAATCACATTTGTTAATATCACCATCAATTTCATTAGAAATATTTTTAATTATTGGGAAGCTGTCAGTCTCACAGTGATATAAGTTTTGCAAAAGTCCTAACTTTCACCTAAAAGTTTTAGTTTTATCATTGGCAACAAATAAGTCAAATGTTTTCTATGAAGTGTCAGGCTCATTTTGTTTGTTTTCTAGAAAATTTCTGCCAGTTAGCTAAGTTGGAATAACCACAAAACTAAAAATTGTGTTCCATGGGGAAAGTGTCTACTTCAGCTCATAACTCAAAAGCACACAAATGCTCTTTCCTTGAGACATGCTTCTGTATGTTGTAGAGGTGCTGTGTGCATTTATCACCACAAGTTGAATGCATTTTGTCATACAGCATATTTTAATAAAACTGTATTCAGAGTTCAGCGTTTGATGAAATTAAATGAAACAGGCTTTAAAAAAAACATCATGGGTGAAGGTGAAGAATACATAACTACTAGTACATTTTGATTCCATTTTCTTTATTGTAGCCCGCAGTTTACACAGTCCCACTTTTGTACCACAAGTGCAAATATTAACACATTGCAAAGGCAGATAACTTCTTTGTATTATTATGAAAATAGTTGTGATTTTGTGAACTCTTTGAAAGGGTATTGAGGAATCCACAGTTCACACTTTGAGAACTGCTATAATTCAAGGTGATTGGATTTATATTGTGGATAAGGTATTGGAGACAGCATCTCTGGGGAGATGATCTTTAAGCCAGCAAAAAGCCAGCCATGTGAAAAAGCTTTGAAATAGGCAAAGGTATCCTTGTCATCAGGGCACTGCAAAGAAGACCAGTGTGCATAAAGTACTGTGATCTAAGTGGGGGAGAATCACACTGAAGGGACCGGTTCATTTGAGACTTTAGAACCTGTTTTAAGGATTTTGGGTTTTATCCTCTGACCATGAAAAACCTTTGAAAGATGTTTTAAGCAGGAGAGTGATATGATCTGATTCATGTTTTAGAAAGAGTACTCTGGCTGTTTAAGGAATTTTTAAAGTGATACATTAAGTTCTTTCCCTTATTTATAGTTGCAAAGTTTTTTCCTATTAGTAAAACTTTTAAAAACTGAAACTCAGAATGTTACTTAGATAGTGATTTTGATTAGTATCTTTCAGAACACCTTGCAGGACAGAAAAAGAGAGCCAAAAGGAATCTTCTTTGGGGCCACATGACATTTTATTCTTCAGTTAAAATATCTCCACTTACTATGAAAAATTAAAAAAATTACTTGCGTTCCATTATTTAGTATAAATAGTTGACTGTGAGAACAGGCACTTAGGTAACTCTTGTGTTGAGTAGTTGACTGTGAGAACAGGCACTTAGGTAACTCTTGTGTTGAGTGCACAGACTACTCTACTCTCTTGGTAACTCCACAAATGTTGATTCTCTGGAGGTGTTATTATATGTAAACTACATTATTTCTGAAAGAATGCCTACTGATTTTTTCCTATTTTTTCCTATTAAAGATTTCCTTTATATGTATGGTAACAGTGATTGATTATATGCGGATATTTTAAAAGTAACCCCTTTACAACAAAGCACCATGTAACTAATTAAAGGGAGAGAAAGTGGCATTACTTCCAATGCCTGTATTATCCATTTCTCTCCAAAATATGTGTATGGCTTAGGTGTTTTATGGGCCTAGCAATCTAGGGGGGAAGAAAGAGAAAAGATGTTGTTTTTTACTTATGCTACTAATTGTCTTTTAGCATATAGGTAACACAGAAATTCAGTCTGAGGTTAGTGCTCATTGAGTGTGTACTTTGTTTTTCCTTCTTTTCAACAATACCTAGCCTTTTTTGGTTTGTTTTTTGGTATATCACTTTTAAGGGTTTTGTATTGATGGGACTTAAATCTCTTTTTTCTCCTGGTATCTCTCTTAACTAAATGTAGAACTTCATTCACTATGTTGCTTTTGGGTGAGTTTCAACCCTTGGGGTACCCAGCTGGATAATTCAGACTGATGGGAGCTCTTTTCCGCCCTAGGCTTTATCTTTTCATCTCGGTTGGGTCTGATGGAAACCCAAGCAAGGTGAATAGCCATGTATTAGATTAGAGGAAGCAGTTAGACTTTCTGACCTCGGGTCTTTATTTCTGAAATAATACTCAAATTTTAGTCTCTGTCAGAAGAACCTTGTTACACTTACCTATGAAATATATTTGTGCCTCAATTGATATTATAAAAGTCATTTCATGTTTTAATTATCCTGAATTTCCAGGAGTGCTCTGATTTTAAGTATTCTAGTCCTCTTTTCTTAGAAATACATTCCTCAATCATAAACATGCTTTTCTTTTCTTACTTAATTCTTAATTCATACTGGGTTGGCCAAAAAGTTTGTTAGAGTTTTCTGCTTACGTCCTGTGGAAAAACCCAAATGAATTTTTTTGCCACCCCAATATAGTACCTATCCTTAAGCAAGTTTCCTAAACACTCAGATATACCATTATTTATGTCCCACATTAGACTTTAATTTTAAAAAGTGTGGTGTTATTTATATGCCATTAAGGTATGAGAACATAGTGATATCTTTTTGTTCATTTAGGAATCTGTGGATTTGATTTTTTTTTCCCTTAAATGTTACTGATTTGATCATAGAGATGATGACAGGAAGTGAGTATTAGCAGGGGAGGTGAGAAAAGGGATTATGTTTCTGACTAGAAATGCCTTGTGGTCTTAACATGTCTGCTGTGAGTGACATTTTGAGGATTGCAGTTTCTTGAGGAGATTTTGGGACTAAATTGAATCACCTTTTCCTTACCCACATCTTTCCTATCTCCCTCAACCCTCCCAACACCTCAGATAGCAAGTAAGACACACCCAACCATAGGTTAATTTTTTTTACCTGTAATAGAATTTTATAAAAATAAAGACTTTGCAATATAGCACACATTCCTTGTCCTGCAAGTTTTTGATGTGAAGCAGATAGAGCTCTGGTGTCTCAGTCTTTGAGTGTTTGTCCCTTAATTGAGCAATGAGTAGCTCTTAATTTTCTAGGTATATAGCTTACATATATATATTCTTTTTTCTTACAGTTTCCTGTCTGTGAGTGTGTGTGTGGTGGGGAAAGTTTTGTTCATATAAATCTGGGAGAATAGAGAAAATGGAGAGTTTTGGAATTCAGATCGTAGAGCTGTTTGAGATAAAATGAGAATTCGTCCATTTTAATCTTGATGTTTAAGATAAAGGGATTGTAAAGATTTAGGCTACAAGTTAGCTCCATTCTTTTCTTTAGCCTATAGTGCAAAGAACACATAATTATGTTTCTTTGTTTTTGAGAATGACTTCTACTTGAATAGGAACAGAGAAAGCTTATTACACTGAATTCTTCTCAACAAGATGCCTTTCTTCTCTGACATGGAAGAAATATGGAAATAGCTTTATCTGAGTAATTCTTTGTAGTGATACCTTGGATTTTCAGACTTTATACTGTTATGTCGTTTTATTAAAGTTGTAAGTAAGTTTAGGATGTGTTATAGGTTTGAGATTTTATTTAATAGCTGGAATATTTAGAATGTAATTAATGTAGCTATTGAAAACCTGTGTTCTAGCCATTGTGAATACAGAGGCGATTTTAAGCATAGTCAGTTGGTTTACTGTGGATAATTAGTAACTGGTATTTCCAGGTATTGAACATGGTTCTTTTAAAGCCCTGTCAACAGAAAGACAGAGATAAGGAATTGAACTTAATTAATTGAGAAGCAAATCATCAGGTACACTAGTTTGCTAGTGCTGCCATAAAAAAACACCATAAACTAGGTGATTAGAACAGCAGAAATTTATTTTCTCTTCGTTCTGGATGATGGAAGAGTCCAAGATGAAGGTGTTGACAGGGTTGGCTTCTTAGGCGGCCCCTTCCTTGGCTTGCAGATGGCTGTCTTCCTGACGTCTCTTCGTGTGGTCAGTCACCATTTTACATGTGTGCGCCCTTGGTGTCTCTTCCTCTTCTTGTCAGGACACCAGTCATGTTGAATTCAGGCCTCACCGTAATGACTTTAAGTTACGCACCTCTTCAGAGACCTTATCTCCAAATAGATTCCATTTTAAGGTACAGGGGGGTGGACTTTATGTATGATATCAAGGGAACACAGTTTAACATGTAACAGTAGGTGATGAAATCAAGAAGGAAAACAGTATTACACGTAATTTTTAAAAATCACTATTTTTCTTTTTATTTAATAAAGTTTGTGTAGAAGTGCAATTGTCCTGTGTTTTTTGTTGTATATCTCCTAGCCGGAGAATTTTCATCCTTGGGCCTTCTCATCATGTGCCCCTTTCTCGATGTGCACTTTCCAGTGTGGATATATATAGAACACCTCTGTATGACCTTCGTATTGACCAAAAGAGTAAGTATATAGAACTCTTAAAGCTTGTAAACAAAGTTTTAAAAAATAGGAATTATGAATTTATTTTAAATTAAAAGTATTACTTTTGTAATATTTGAATTTTAAAAAGAAAATTTGTTGTAACTAATCTGCAAAAAACAAAAACTAAGAAAATCTTCCATATGCCTAAAAGACAACTGCAGTTTTTCTGCCAGCCACAAAAATCTGTAGATTCATTAGTCTCTGAACTGTAGTGGTTATATTTATAATCAGGGAAGTACCATGTACTCATTGTACCATCAGAAAAGAAATTGGTACCCACAACAACTTGTTGAAAGATTTTGGGCATGTTAGTCTTCCTCTCTGTGTAACAATTCCCTCACTGTAAATGGATAATGAGGATAATGATTTTATTTCCTTGTTTATGGTTTTTATGGGGAAAAATGAGACTGTAGTTGTGAAACGCAGCAAGAAAAGTGCTACATAAATCTTAAGTGTATTTTATTTATAAAACATACCTGTTATTTTGATTTTTAAAATAAGATTCCAGGCACCACATTTTTTATTTAGTTGTGTCTCATTTTGTACATTGAATGTGTAAAGTAAAACTTTTTCTGACTTTTAATAGTATTTTTGGAGGAATGGGTAAACATAATTTTTAAAATGCCAAACAATATGGAAACTTCTATAACAAACACTCATGTACTTATCATTCACACTTGACTCAGACTTTCCTCTCAACTGAACTCACTTTACATTCCCACATTCCCAAAAGTAACCACATTCATGAACTTGGTGTATATCCTTCCAGTTCATCAAATTATATTTTAATTATGTTGAGTGTTTATTGTTTTAAGAAATTTTTCAGCAAATTCTTTTGTGGAATGAAAGAAGTTGTTTGCAAAGGAAATGGGCATCTCTTCTTAAACTTTAGGCTTAAATTTTGTTGTTAGGATATAGCTTATTAACAAAACTGGAATATTTCTAACCTTACTCCCTGGAATGGCTTTAGGGTATGTAACTTAAATTTTTAAAATGCTTTTAAAATTTTTATTTTTTTTTCCAGTTTTATTGAGATATAATTGACATACGGCACAATAAATTTTAAAGTATGATGCAGTAATTTGACTTCATATATCATGAAATGATAAGTTTAGTGAATGTCATCTCATATAGATACAAAATTAAAGAAACAAAAAAATATTTCTGCCTTGTGATGAGAACTCTTAGGATTTACTCTCAACAGCTTTAAGGTATAACATTCGGCAGTGTTCATTATATTTGTCATGTTGTACATAACATCCCCAGTACTTATTGATTTTATTACTGGAAGTTTGTACCTTTTTACTACCTTCATCCACCCTCTGGGTCACACTTAATGTGTAAAACCTTGTTAGAGCATTCAGAAAATTTTGGTTTTGGGTAGCCTAACAATGAGAATTTTTAATCAGATACAGTTTCATAGAAGAAAAGTCATACAGTTATTTGTTTCTTTCTTTGATATTGGTAAACCCATTTAAGGATGTAGTTTTAAAAATGCTGGTTCTGTTCAATGATAAAATAAAAATACTCTTGTGTCTTTTTTAACATATTAAATTTCATTATTTTCTTGCTATATAATATCTGGTTTTAAGTATAATCCATCAGAAGGGTCTGAATTGCTAAACCATTTTAAAAATTTAAGATTAAGGCATGGTACTGTGGTAAATTTATATTCCAGTCTACCTGACAAGTTTAATTCTTAATGTTGAGGACAATAGCATTTTCAATAGGAATTTTCTGTTCTTGGTATAACAAAACGTGAGGTGTAAAACAATAATCCTATACATTTTATTTAAAAATAAAACAGAACTCAAAAACTGTATTATTAAACCTCATGAGGAAGTAGACGGGGATTTTTCCATATTTCAGTAGGAGTTTTGATCAACCGTTCTTGTTATTATCTACTGGTTGATTAAGGTCAAGGAAAACCTTAAACTTAGAGGTGATTTTAGATATAATGAAAGGACCTGATGAAAATTTAAATTATTATTTTTTATGTAACTGTGTAACATACGAAAATCATTACGTGTCTGACTGTTTTGTCTTATATAAGAAGCTAGTTGTTTTTTCCTTTTTTTAAAACTAAAACCAAAGGAAAATATTACGTGGTACTTTTGTCTCTCGCCAAAGCATGTAGTTTTGTGTTACTGGGTAGTCTTACAGCTTAAGGATATACATTAATACATTTGTTTTACTATATTTTGAAACCTCTAGTTTACGGAGAACTATGGAAGACAGGAATGTTTGAACGCATGTCTCTGCAGACAGATGAAGATGAACACAGTATTGAAATGCATTTGCCTTATACAGCTAAAGCCATGGAAAGGTATACTAATTAATATAAGAAATCCCAGAGAAATCATGGATATTAATTTCTTTGGAATTATTTTAACTAGGGTAAGATGATCACTAGGATAAAGAGATTTAAAAATTCTTGTTACAGTGAAATAAAGAATTTGAGATTAGATTTTTCTGAATGTGGATTGAAGTTGGTTTTGAGTAGTTTGCCTATGAAGGTTAAATGTATGAAGTGGCATGGTTGTTTTATTAGGTAGAAATATTAAAAAGAAAACACATGTGTCTATCTATGTGTTTGTATGTATTGGTTTGCCTGTTATCTTATTCATTATATATCTATTTATCTCAGAATAACAATTACATTCTTTCATGGTATAGTGCTCCAAGTAAGTAATCATAAAATTTTAGATTTGGGAGTAACTTTGGAGGTAATTTATTTCAGCCTTTATCAAGGTATGTGAATCTCTATTATAAAAGCAATTATTATATAGTAATATATAGTGAGATAATCTATATATAACATACATCTCTTATAAAAGAGATCTCTGTTATAAAAAATGCTGACATTACTACTTGGTACCTGCTAAAAGGTCTTTGAGGACAGCATGCTCACTAGACTGTCAGTCAAGTGAAGACAGGGGCATTCTGTTTTCCACTTACACCCCAGTACCTAGCACAATGCCTGTCACATAGTAGTCATTATTTTGATAAAATGAAAGAATTGTTTTAAGAGCTTTCTTCTTTAGGGCAGTATTCAAATTAGAACATTTTTCTTTTGAAGGTCACATATCTGTAAGTTTTTCAGCCATTTCCGTCATATGGACTTAATACTACATATGTTTTTAGTTTGATTAGTTCTAAATATGGTGAGATTATTCCTTCTCTGGTCCTCATTACTGTATTCTCCTAGGAAAATAAGTGGTACGTCTTAGGTTTGCAGTAAATATTTGTTAATTAAATGTGTTAATGAAATATGAGATTAACAATTTTTATGCTGATATGGCTTACTTACCATTGTCTGATATATTTGCGGTCAGCTGAAACCCCAAGGATTTTTTACACTGTTAAACTAGATTATTTTCTCCTCTTGTACTTCAGTGGTTGATTTCTTTTTAACCCTAAAAAGTGAATGTCTCTTCAATTAATTTTAATTTTTTCATGTTGGTCTTATTCCATTATTGCAGTGTTGGGAGTCATTTCTGTTCTTAATTCTGTTATCAAAGTATTATTTATTTCTCTCAGTCTCATGTTGTCTGCATCTTTTCACAAAAATAGCTATAAGGGATTACATAAGCTGAAGAAGTTTTTAAAAATAGAGTGATATTAAATTATAAGCAGTGTAATTTTAGGTTGTGAAAGTGAAAGTCGCTCAGTCGTGTCCGACTCTTTGCGACCCCATATAATTCTCCAGGAATTCTCCAGGCCAGAGTGTTGAAGTGGGTAGCCATTTTCTTCTCCAGGGGATCTTCCCAACCCAGGGATTGAACACAGGTCTCTAGCATTGCAGGCGGATACTTTACCAGCTGAGCCACAAGGGAAGCCCAAGAATACTGGAGTGGGTAGCCTTTCCCTTCTTCAGCGGATCTTCCCCACCCAGGAATTGAACCGGGGTCTCCTGCATTGCAGGTGGATTCTTTACCAATTTTAGGTTAATTGTGTTTTAATACATTCTAATTATTCAGAAAATTTTAAAGGTGTATAGCCTGTTTACTTTTTGAAATGCTAGTGTCATCAGAGCATCCCATTCTTCAACTGCAACAGGACAGTAAAAGACGTTTGTTCCTGGCTAAAATGTTATTTCAAAAGTAAAGCAGGTGTAATGTGGAAGTGTAGGAAAATAGAAATTTGAAACCAGTGAACAAAATTTACGTTAGTAATTTCCTCCCTATTAAATAACATTAAATTACCACTTTTAAGTATATCACTTCTCAGGAAAACCTTCCGTATCTCTCAGATTACATTAGGATCCCTAATACTGACTCTTTCAAAAGTACCTAGTACTTTTCCCTTGTAACCTTTGCTGCAAGCACTGCTTGTGTCACTTAGCCTACCATTACCTGTATCAGTTATCCTTGACTGAATAACAAATTGCCTCAAAACTTATGACTTAAAATCATAACTCTTTTATTGCTCACAATTTTGGGGTCAGGAATTTGAGTAGGGAACACCTTGCTGTGGTCCACAAGACACTGACTGAGATGATTGGAATAGGCCTTGAGGATTTAAGATGACTTTAGTGCTGACTGTTACTTGAGATACCTCACTTGTTCTCTATTGCCTGTTTCTTTCTTTCTTTTTTTTTTTTTTATCAGCCAGGGCTTTTCTATCTTTTTGGCCTGTCTCTAGAAGGATGGTCTGGATTTCTTTACATCGTGATTCTGGGTAATACAACAAAACCAGAAATTTCTTGGCTTATTAAGGACTAGGCCTAAAACTGCATATCATCATTTCCACTGCATTTTGTTTCCCAAAGGAGAAATAGATACCACCTCTTGATGGGAGGAGTAGCATATGTATACAGGATTAGGAGGAAGTGTTGGCAGGCTTCTTTGTTGATGGACTACCACAGTTCTTTCTGTGGTGGACAATTCATGTTTCTCCAACATGGAGGACATCTCCTAAGATGCCCAGAAATCTCATCCAGTTATGACATCAGGTTCAGAGTTCATTATTTTATCATCTGAATTTGGTTAGATTGTGGATGAGGCTCCTTGGGTACAGCTCTTTTTGATTTGGATACCCCATTGTCCACCCCTCCCCCCCAGTATACTTAGTATACAGTTTTTGTTTTTTTTTTTTACCCCCTCTGTGACTTTATTTATTTTTTTTTTTGGCCACAAATTTTTTTTTTTTTTTTTTTTGTCATACATTGATATGAATCAGCCATAGATTTACACGTATTCCCCATCCCGATCCCCCCTCCCACCTCCCTCTCCACCCGATTCCTCTGGGTCTTCCCAGTGCACCAGGCCCGAGCACTTGTCTCATGCATCCCACCTGGGCTGGTGATCTGTTTCACCATAGATAATATACATGCTGTTCTTTTGAAATATCCCACCCTCACATTCTCCCACAGAGTTCAAAAGTCTGTTCTGTATTTCTGTGTCTCTTTTTCTGTTTTGCATATAGGGTTATCGTTACCATCTTTCTAAATTCCATATATATGTGTTAGTATGCTGTAATGTTCTTTATCTTTCTGGCTTACTTCACTCTGTATAAGGGGCTCCAGTTTCATCCATCTCATTAGGACTGGTTCAAATGAATTCTTTTTGACGGCTGAGTAATATTCCATGGTGTATATGTACCACAGCTTCCTTATCCATTCATCTGCTGATGGGCATCTAGGTTGCTTCCATGTCCTGGCTATTATAAACAGTGCTGCGATGAACATTGGGGTGCACGTGTCTCTTTCAGATCTGGTTTCCTCAGTGTGTATGCCCAGAAGTGGGATTGCTGGGTCATATGGCAGTTCTATTTCCAGTTTTTTAAGAAATCTCCACACTGTTTTCCATAGCGGCTGTACTAGTTTGCATTCCCACCAACAGTGTAAGAGGGTTCCCTTTTCTCCAGACCCTCTCCAGCATTTATTGCTTGTAGACTTTTGGATAGCAGCCATCCTGACTGGCGTGTAATGGTACCTCATTGTGGTTTTGATTTGCATTTCTCTAATAATGAGTGATGTTGAGCATCTTTTAGTATACAGTTTTGAGACAAAGACAGTTAATCACATTCAGTTCAGTTCAGTCGCTCATTCATGTCTAACTCTTTGCGACCCAGTGCACCGCAGCATGCCAGGCCTCCCTGTCCATCACCAACTCCCAGAGTTTACCCAAACTCATGTCCATTGAGTCGGTGATGTCATCTAGCTATCTCATCCTCTGTCGTCCCCTTTTCCTCCTGCCCTCAATCTTTCCTAACATCAGGGGCTTTTCAGATGAGTCAGCTATTCGCATCAGGTGGCCAAAGTATTGGAGTTTCAGCTTCAACATCAGTCCTTCCAACGAACACCCAGGACTGATCTCCTTTAGGATGGGCTGGTTGTATTTCCTTGCAGTCCAAGGGACTCTCAAGAGTCTTCTCCAACACCACAGTTCAAAAGCATCAATTCTTCTGCACTCAGCTTTCTTTATAGTCCAACTGTCACATCCGTAAATGACTACTGGAAAAACCATAGCCTTGACTAGACGGACCTTTGTTGACAAAGGAATGTCTCTGCTTTTTAATATGATATCTAGGTTGGTCATAACTTTCCTTCCAAGGAGTAAGCGTCTTTTAATTTCATGGCTGCAATCACCATCTGCAGTGATTTTGGAGCTCAGAAAGATAAAGTCAGCCACTGTTTCCCCATCTATATGCCGTGAAGTGATGGAAGCAGATGCCATGATGTTAGTTTTCTGAATGTTGAGCTTTAAGCCAACTTTTTCACTCTCCTCTTTCACTTTCATCAAGAGGCTCTTTAGTTCTTCACTTTCTGCCATAAGGGTGGTGTCATCTGCATATCTGAGGTTATCGATACTTCTCCCAGCAATCTTGATTCTAGCTTGTGCTTCCTCCAGCCCAGCGTTTCTCATGATGTACACTGCAAATAAGTTAAATAAGTAGGGTGACAATATACAGCTTTGACAGCTTTGACATACTCCTTTTCCTATTTGGAACCAGTCTGTTGTTCCATATCCAGTTCTAACTGTTGCTTCCTGACCTGCATATAGGTTTCTCAAGAGGCAGATCAGGTGGTTGGGTATTCCCATCTCTTTCAGAATTTTCCACAGTTTATTGTGATCCACACAGTCAAAGGCGTTGGCATAGTCAACAAAGCAGAAATAGATGTTTTTCTGAAACTCTGTTGCTTTTTTGATGATACAGCAGATGTTGGCAATTTGATCTCTGGTTCCTCGGCCTTTTCTAAAACCAGCTTGAATGTCTGGAAGTTCACGGTTCACGTATTGCTGAAGACTGGCTTGGAGAATTTTGAGCATTACTTTACTAGCGTGTGAGATGAGTGCAATTGTGTGGTAGTTTGAGCATTCTTTGGCATTGCCTTTCTTAGGGATTGGAATGAAAATGAACCTTTTCCAGTCCTGTGGCCACTGCTGAGTTTTCCAAATTTGCTGTCATATTGAGTGCAGCCCTTTCACAGCATCATCTTTTAGAATTTGAAATAGCTCAACTGGAATTCCATCACATCCACTAGCTTTGTTCATAGTGATGCTTTCTAAGGCCCACTGGATTTCACATTCTAGGATGTCTGGCTCTAGGTGAGTGATCACACCATTGTGATGATCTGGGTCGTGAAGATCTTTTTTGTACAGTTCTTCTGTGTATTCTTGCCACCTCTTCTTAATATCTTCTGATTCTGTTAGGTCCATACTATTTCTGTCCTTTATTGAGCCCCTCTTTGCATGAAATGCTCCCTTGGTATCTCTCATTTTCTTGAAGAGATCTCTTGGAGGGTGGAAAAATGAAAAGCGTGTAGTGGTCTCTGTTCTAAAGCAGTTCTGAAATCTAACCAGGAAACAGAAAATGTCCTTGATTATGGCTTGGTTCTATCTTCTGATAGTGGTTTCGTAATTCATTACAGATGGTTCCAAATTTATGCTGGCTCCACTTTGGATTTTTTGGCTTTTTGATTGTGTGAAAGTGATACATATTAAGTAGAAACTGTACTTTGAATTTTGATCTTTTCCCAGGCTAGCAATATGTATGATACTCTCTCATGTTTCCAGGCAGTGGCAGGGAGTCGCAGCTCCCAGTCAGCCATGTGATCATGAGGGTGAACACCCAATACACTTAAACATCCTTTTGTACTCAGACAACAATTCTGTTTTTCATTTTCAGTACAGTATTCAATAATTTGGGCTTCCTGGGTAGCTCAGCTGGTAAAGAATCCTCCTACAGTGCAGGAGACCTGAGTTTGATCCTTGGGTTGGGAAGATCTCCTGGAGGAGGGCATGGCAACCCTCTCCAGTATTCTTGCCTGGAGAATCCCATGGACGGAGAAGCCTGGTGGGCTGTAGTCCATGGGGTCGCAAAGAGTCAGACATGACTGATCGACTAAGTATAGCACATTCAATGAATTACATGAGAGATTCAGCACTTTATTATAAAATACACTTTGTTTTAGATAATTTTGCCCATTTGCAGGTTATTGAAAATGTTGTAAGCACACTTAAGGTAGGCTAGGCTAAGCTATGGTATTTAGTAGGTTAGGTGTAGTAAATATATTTTCAACTTATAATCGATTTATTTAGACTTAACCCCATTGTAAGTTGAGGAAGATCTGTATTATTCTTAGCTCTTGGCTGGGTCCTTCTGGCTCTTGGCTCTATTCTCTGAGTCCTTTTTACTTTTCCATAAGAAGTGAGCTTTGTTTGCATCTGAGTAGTAGTTTTATTCTGCATTATGTGACAGTTTAAAAACCTAAAGGCCTCTTTTCATTTGAGATAGTGTTTTGTTTTAGTACAAACTGATAGAACTCCATTAACCACTTTGTGGGTTTTCTATATATAAGATTAGAAGTGCATTCCATTAGACAAAAGTTACATCCACAGTTCTTAACTGAGACACGATTCTCTCCACTTTCTTACTGAGATAGGATTCTCTCCACCTTGGAGCCCACTAACGTGGGTTGTGTAATTTCTCAGAAGCCCTTTTACCTCTTTGAGAGAATATGCAAGCATGGTCTGAAGTCTTCCTGCGGTCCTAACACAGGCTTTTACAGGTGCGGTTTTGATTTGATGATTCTGAGCCCATGTTCTTGGTAGTACTCTGTATTTGGTCTTTGTCCTTAGGCTGTTTGCTTGACAGTGTTTGGCTGTCTATAGGAGCTAGTGATGAGAAATAGTTATTTTTTAACCAAGAAACTGCTAGTTAGAAACATTTCTTTTAAATTGTGCTTATAGTTCTTTGGCTCATGTTTTTCTTCTTACATCTCCTCATATTTGGCTGTGAAGAAGCCATTGGCACTGAGTATTTTGTTGGGTAATGTTAGTTAGAGTTATAGATTCTCTCATCTTCTAAGTCATGTCATGTGACAGTTACGTGCTAATTGTTTTCCGCCAGGAAGCAACATGGATAACCCTTCTAGCAGTGTCCTTCCTGCTCGTTTGCTTTTCAGGCTCCTTGTTGCCCTTTCACCTTCTACCTATCTCTTGTCCCCAAAGCCAATATTATCTTTTCTAGGTGTCTCTTTTAGTAATACACTTTTCCAGGCACCCATTTTTGGTCTCAGTTATCAGTTGTAGCATGGCATATCACCTTAAAGTACCTTTTTTTGTATTCCTTATGATTCTTTGGGCTAGAAATTTGTGGTCAGGGATGAGTGGTGACCAGTCATCTCTATTTCATTTGCTGTCAGTTAAGATAGGTTGACTTAGGCTAGAGGTTCCAGGGTGCTCTCACTTTCTGTCTGGGGCTGTAATGTAGGTTGTCTACTAGGCACCTTAGTTCTCATCTTGGTCCTATCTCCACTTGTTGTTACTTTTCTTCAGGGCCTTTCTTTACAATTGGTTTCCGTTTCCTGCTCATCTATCCTGAAGTACATGGCAAGTCAGGGTAGCAAGAAAGTAAGTAGAAGTTTTAGGCCCCTTAATCTTTAGGCTTGGGAGTGGCACAGTATCTGTCACTTGTGCTGTATTTTACTTGGCAACGCAAATTGGAAGACTGGATTCAAGGGGAGGAAGAATTGACTCTGTACCTGATGGGAGGAGTGGCATGAGCATTCGGAGGTGGGAGTAATCCTGTTGATTATGTTTGTAGGTAGCCCACCACGGTAGCCCTGCAGTTAAATAGCTCTTCGGGAGATTATTTGTATGTGTATATATGTCTGTTTCCCTTCTCTAGTACTTCCCTAACCCATTCCCTACTCTAGGGCAACTGGTCTACTCTATCTTCTGTACCCATCTCAGTACCTGGCAAACAACAGGCTCTCAGTAATTAATTGTTGAATAAATTAATAGCAATCTATCTGTAATACTTTCATTAAATATTTCCCAAAAATGAGATCAGATTTTTTTAATTAGCTGCTTTTTATGTCATGAACCTATTTACATGTTTTTTTTTTTAAACTCCTTTTAATTGGGTATACATAGGACTTTACAGTATATGACTATGTAGTACTTCAGTTGACTAATTTTAAAACTTTTCCCTCATTTTTCACTATTATGAAAATTATTATGGGCTAAAAAAAATCTTAAGTGTATTGTTTATAATTCTCTTATATTAAGCAGATTTAGAAGTGATATTCATTAGAGCTTTCTTAAAAAAAAAACAATGAGTAATATAGAAGAGAAAATAAAATGACCCATAATGTCCTTGCTCAGTTAAATTTGTTGACTTTTAAAAAATGAGTGTACCTGATTTAAAAGCGTACACAATGAGCACTGAAAGCCTCTTTTATTCTCCTCAGCAGTGTTTACTGACAGTGAAGATTATTATGGAAATGCTAACATATATGTATGCATATATGTTTTTTTTTTGTGTGTGTGTGTATATATATATATATATGACTTATACATACACATTTTTGTGTAATTAAAATGTAAACAGGAGGTCATATCTTAAGCATTTTATTCTGATCCTTTTTTCCATATATTATCTTTACTATTGAAGTTCATAATTTTTAATATTATATATAATTGCATTTGAGAGATATTGTTAAGTTGGGATATGTAGAAATCATCTCTCTTGAAAAAGCTATTTACTCCTAAAATTTGGAGAAGTAAATGGCAACCCACTCCGGTATTCTTGTCTGGAAAATCTCGTGGATGGAGGAGCCTGGTAGGCAACAGTGCATTGGGTCGCAAAAAGTTGGACATGACTGAGCGACTAACACACACTCCTAAAATTAACAACATGATCCCACTTCTTTTTCTTTGCATTTTACGCTGTTATCTTTCCCTCCTTTTATTCCTTTCTCTGTATTATTCCCATTTATTCTTTGTTTATAGTTAAAAATTTTAATTGATTTTTGGGTCACTGTAAGATGTATTCTTTATAACATAGAAAGCTATGAATATTGATAAATGTAGATTTCTAAATATCCAACACCGTCAAGATATAGAACAATTCCTTTGCTTCAGTTTTAATAATTTTTTGTTCAGAAAAATGTGCAAAATAAGTAGTAGAATTCTTTAGTAACTTTTGAAGTGTTTGAGAAACAAGGCTCTGTAAAAATACTTATGTTCGCTGTAAAAACATGATTATATTTTTAGCCATATGATACTTTTTGTTAACTGCTAATATTTTTGTAACGTGGATGGCTTAAAAGCACAGTACAGTGTATTTAAATCTTTCATCTTAGGTTTTAGGTTCAAGTCAATCTTAGAAATTCACTGTGGTTAAGATTTGACAACTTCAGTACTTATACCATTAAATATATTTTAAAAAATATTGATTTTGTATAGTTTATCCAGATTGTTAAGCCTAACTCTTGTAATTTCTTGTGTTTATTCTTATTAATTATATTTTTGAGTTCCCTGAGTGAGAAAGCTACTATCAAATGCCTTTTATGGTATTAATTACTAATAACTGAACAGTTTTTCCTGTACTTAATATCTCATATTAGTATAATACATTTGTTAAAATTGAGGAACCAATATTGATAGGTGATTATTAAATAAAGTTCATAGTTTAATTAAGATTCACTCTTTGTGTTAGTATAGTCTATGGCTTTGCCAAATGCTTCATTTCATGTCTGTCTACCTTTAATAGTCCCATGTAAAGTAGTTTTACTGTCCTAAAAATCCCCTGTGCTCTACCTATTTATCTTCTTTCTTCACTCCACATCCATCTAACCCCTGGTAACTACTGATCTTTTTATTGTTTTCATAGCCGTATAGTTTCTGGAATATCGTGTAGTTGGAATCATGTAGTATATAGCCTTTTCAGGTTGATTTCTTGAACTTAGTAATATATTATCAAAATTCCTCCAAGTCTTTTTATGGCTTGGTAGCTTATTTTTCTTTGTTGTTTAATAATAGCCCATTTTATGGCTGTGTCAGTCTTTCCACTCACCTATTAAAAGATTATTGATATCGTTGGATTCAGTTCAGTTCAGTGGCTCGGTGATGTCCAACTCTTTGCAACCCCATGAACCGCAGCACGCCAGGCCTCCCTGTCCATCACCAACTCCCAGAGGTTACCCAAACTCATGTCCATTGAGTCGGCGATGCCATCTAGCCATCTCATCCTCTGTCATCCCCTTCTCCTCCTGCCCTCAGTCTTTCCTAACATCAGGGTCTTTTCAAATGAGTCAGCTTTTCATCAGGTGACCAAAATATTGGAGTTTCAGCTTCAACATCAGTCCTTCCAATGAACACCCAGGACTGATCTCCTTTAGGATGGGCTGGTTGGATCTCCTTGCAGTCCAAGGGATTCTCAAGAGTCTTCTCCAACACCACAGTTCAAAAGCATCAATTCTCCTGCACTCAGCTTTCTTTATAGTCTAACTCTCACATCCATACGTGACTACTGGAAAAACCATAGCCTTGACTAGACGGACCTTTGTTGACAAAGGAATGTCTCTGCTTTGTAATATGCTATCTAGGTTGGTCATAACTTTCCTTCCAAGGAGTAAGCACCTTTTAATTTCATGGCTGCAGTCACCATCTGCAGTGATTTTGGGACCCCAAAAAATAAAGTCAGCCACTGTTTCCACTGTTTGCTCATCTATTTGCCATAAAGTGATGGGACCGGATGCCATGATGTTAGTTTTCTGAATGTTGAGCTTTAAGCCAACTTTTTCACTCTCCTCTTTCACTTTCATCAAGAGGCTCTTTAGTTCTTCACTTTCTGCAATAAGGGTGGTGTCATCTGCATATCTGAGGTTATTGATATTTCTCCCAGCAGTCTTGATTCCAGCTTGTGCTTCCTCCAGCCCAGCGTTTCTCATGATGTACTCTGCATATAAGTTAAATAAGCAGGGTGATAATACACAGCCTTGATGTACTCCTTTTCCTATTTGGTACTAGTCTGTTGTTCTATGTCCAGTTCTAACTGTTGCTTCCTGACCTGCAGACAGGTTTCTCAAGAGGCAGGTCAGGTGGTCTGGTATGTCCATCTCTTTCAGAATTTTCCAGCGTTTTATTGTGATCCACACAGTCAAAGGCTTTGGCATAGTCAACAGAGCAGAAATAGATGTCTTTCTGGAATTCTCTTGCTTTTTCGATGATCCAGCGGATGTTGGCAATTTGATCTCGGGTTCCTCTGCCTTTTCTAAATCCAGTTTGAACATCTGGAAGTTCACGGTTCATGTATTGCTGAAGCCTGACTTGGAGAATTTTGACCATTACTTACTAGCGGGTGAGATGAGTGCAATTGTGCGGTAGTTTGAGCGTTCTTTGGCATTGCCTTTCTTAGGGATTGAAATGAAAGCTTACCTTTCCACTCACCTATTAACAGATTATCGATATCGTTGGATTAATATCTGTTATATTTTTTACCATTTTCTATTCAGTGCTCTTGTTCTTTCTTGTCTTACTCTCTTTTTCTTTTTCCTCTGATTTTAATTGAACATTTAATATGAGTTCATTTTCTTTCCTCTCAGCATAGGTTACACTTCTTTTTACCTTTTTTAGTTGTTGCTGTAAAGTTTGCAACATACATTTGCAACTGATGCAAGTATACTTTCAAGTAACACTGTACTGATTCATGCAATGCAGGTATGTTACAGTATTCACAATTTTTTTTCTTATCCCTTATAACATTGTTATCATTCATAGACTATAATTTTCATCACATTATTGCTGTAATTATTTTAAACAAATCATTATGTTAGATCAATTAAGAATAAGAAAAATAAAATGAAATAAACCAAAGATGATATTTTATATTCTTTTATTCCTTTCTAATGTGCTTCTTTTCTTTTGTGTCGATATAAGCTTATGAACTATGTCGTTTTCCTTCTCTCTGAAAGACTTTTTACCAGTTCATGGCTCTGATTTTATTATTTAAAACTTGTTATTTTGGGTTAGAGAAAGGATTTCTTTTATCTTTGCCACCTCCTCAAGAACACACAAGAGATGTTTCCTTTTCCAGTGTTTCTGTTAATCACAAATTAATAATAATGTATTTTATTATAGGGAGTAATTAAGTAGGCTGGTAAACAAAACTCATTTTGGCTCCATCGTGGTAATTCCTTCCTGTCCAGTTTTACTAGTTATTGATGTAAAGATCTGATTGCTTTTAAGATATTTACCTTTATTTTTTTGGGCTCCAAAATCACTGCAAATGGTGATTGCAGCCATGAAATTAAAAGATCCTTACTCCTTAGAAGAAAAGTTATGACCAACCTAGACAGCATATTAAAAAGCAGAGAGATTCCTTTGTCAACAAAGGTCCATCTAGTCAAGGTTATGGTTTTTCCAGTAGTCATGTATGGATGTGAGAGTTGGACTATAAAGAAGGCTGAGTGCTGAAGAATTGATGCTTTTGAACTGTGGTGTTGGAGAAGACTCTTGAGAGTCCCTTGGACTGCAAGGAGATCCAACCAGTCCATCCTATAGGAAATCAGTCCTGGGTGTTCATTGGAAGGACTGATGTTGAAGCTGAAACTCCAGTACTTTGGCTGCCTGATGAAAAAGCTGACTCATTGTAAAAAACCCTGATGCTAGGAAAGATTGAAGGCAGGAAGAGAAGGGGACGACAGAGGGTGAATGGTTGGATGGCATCACTGACTCAGTGAATATGGGTTTGGGTAGACTTCGGCAGTTGGTGATAGATAGGGAGGCCTGGCATGCTGCAGTTCATGGGGTTGCAAAGAGTCAGACATGACTGAGTGACTGAACTGAATTTAACCTTCAAAATTAAAAAATTTGGTTAATCTGAATTTTTCAGATATGAGTAGAGTTGCTTAATTGTGCATGGAATAATGAGTGATGCACAAACAAGTAAATATTGTGTGTTTCCTCAGCATATAGTCCAGTGGGAGAGATAAGAACTGTATATTAATAAATAATTTAATTCAAAATGTAATAAATACAACTGAAGAGTTTATAGAAACAGAAAAAAGGGATGAAGGTGATTGCTGAATTAGGGGATTATGAAGAAGATGATGTTTGAGTGGACTTTGAGGATGGCTATAATTTTCACAGAATGAGGCAGATTTTTTTGTTGAAAACAGAGTACTGTAAATATAAAATGCATAAGTCAGAAAACCCAGGGCTAATTTTAAGAGCGGGAACCTATTTGACTTAGCTTGTGGAAATTACAGAAGTCTGGTTTAGTAACTGAGGTCTGTCTCTAGATGACTTTTGTTTGACCTTCATAGGTAGAAAAACTTTTTCACAGATATGAATGTTGTTAGTTTGATATTGATTCTGCCACTTGTTATCATATACCTTACCTGACCTTTCACACATATATGGTACCACCATGTGGCTGGAGACATTGAATAGGTAACCTTGTAGGGGCATAGAGAAAGAGGGCCAAGATTAGAAAGCTGGAACGATTGGTTGCGACAGGATTATGAAGGACCTTGAATGTCATTTTAAGATATTTGTATTTTATTCCATGATTGTTATAGAGCTAGTAAATGTTCTTCAGAAAAAGAGGGAGATGATTAGAACTTGAGTGTAAGAGTATTCCCCTTTGATGGCATGATGGTACTGTGAAGGATGGATTAGAGTTGGAGGAGGCTGATAGAAATAGTTTAGAAATCATGGAGGCTTTGAACTAAAGTAATGATGGATAGGATAGCAAACTGAGCAGATTATGGGAGAATGAAGAATACTTCGTAAATATTTCTGTGTGGGAGAGGAAGATAATTTTAAATACATTTAACGTCTAAGAGTGTACAGTTATCAGAGATGGTCAAGATGTTCTTTTTGATGTAAACCAGGTATAATTTTAGGAGAGCATAGGGCATGGAAATGTTGACTTGTTTCTATCAAAATACTGGAATGTTTCTATCAAAATACTGGAATGACCATAATTCTGAAAGCTAACTTGGGCCAGTTCATTGTAGTACTGTTTTGCTTCAAACAGTTGAGTTTCGATAATAGAGTTCAGTAAGATTCTCTGGTACCTGAAATATGCCTGCCCTTGTGAAATCTTTTTTACTATTTTTCCTATCGGGGTGGAAATTCAGAAAGGTATACCCTTTTGAAATTAATTTTGATAATCTCATTGTATTCCCTTACCTGATCAAGCAGTAAAGATTTATAATGACTTAAATGTTAATTTTAGTTGTCATTGACAGTTTACCTTCTCTCTTTTCCCTCTCTTTTTCCCCAGTTTCTTTGGCTCTGCCTGATGTTTTCTGGGTCTTTCTAGTTTATTCTTTCTCACAGTGAGTCAGAGTATTCTGCATTTAATCTGTATGTGTGTCCCTGTCGTTGAAGGAGATTTTGATCAAGAGGAAAAGATTAGCCAAGTTCTTCAGAGTATTCTGCATTTAATCTGTATGTGTGTCCCTGTCGTTGAAGGAGATTTTGATCAAGAGGAAAAGATTAGCCAAGTTCTTCCACATAGGGCTCCGTGAAACTCCACATTATGATTTTTTTCTGTCTCTGTGCCTTTAACACCTTTTTTGAGGGTTCCATGACCAGCTTCACTTGAAGGACTCATAGATGTATCATGACTATGTTTTATTAGAAAAAATGTGATACACAGCAGGACCAGCAAGGGACAAAAGACATGTCACGCAGAATATGGAGGAATCCAAATGTAGGCTTCCAACATTCTCCCTCCCATAGGGATGGGCTGAACAGAACGTGGTCCCTCCAGCACTGTAACACATGTACAGTGTTTCTGGTCAGGGACGCCTGCTTTAAGATTCTAAATCCAGGATTTTTGTTAGGGGCTAGTCATATAGACACACTCTGCCTATGTAACTACTCACAGCTATACTGAAATTCCAGACTCCAAGAAGGAAAGTAGGTGTTTGTCATAATCACATAATTTATGAACAATGTAGGCAAGCTGGTACTGTGTCCCAAGTGGGTAAAAAGAGCTTTAATCCATCTAAATAACATTGCAGAAGCCAAGTTGCTAGCTACCCAAAGGCCAGTCTCCATAGACCTGTCTAAAGATTTCAGCAACAAATCTGCTGAATTTAACCCAGTTGCAGAATTCCCTTTCCACTTCCCCAGTTCCAGGCTGCCATATTGCCATTCCAACTTTGTGAATTTTTGACTCACCTGAATACCATTTTAACCCTTATTATAGTTTAGGTTTGTACTAGGTCTTAAGATTCTTCTTTCCTTTCTGATTTGGCCTCAGTCAAGGTCTTCAACTATTTAAAATGATCATCAGAGAAAAGTAAGGTATGCTCTTGTGTGGTTACTCTTTAACAGAGTGGAATGACTTGTCTGTGGACATGGAAAACAGCCTGAGATTTTCTACCCCCATCCAGCTTAAATGACAGCCACAAGAGTGGTGTGATTTTCACATGTGTTCTTACCCTATGACTTTCATACTCCTGGTTGTGTATTTCTGCATATATCTTGGTTTTTTTTTATTTTCATTTATTGAGATCTTAGAACAAACATGTTTTCTTTGTATATTGCTCAGTTTCTCTTTTTCATGAACATAGAAGATTCATTTGGGTTAGTACATGTATATCAGGAAGAGAGCATTTTTTAGAATTACAGAGCATGGAGTATCTCCGAAATAAATAAAATTTCATATTTGATTGTAATGGAACAGTTTTTGTTTCTGTGACCATGAAAAGGATGAGCAAGAGGTACCATAAGACATTTGAGAAGATTGTAATATATTTTATTTCTATCAGAGTAGACTTTTAGTATTTATCTATATATGTTCTGTCCTCTTTTTTCCCCCTGTGAATATTTTCTATCTAAAAGAGGAGAGGAGAATAAATTATATAGTGCTATTGTGGCAACAGCTTCAGCATCTTAGAGATAAGAATAGCTTTTCTTTTGACTGGCTTAGTTATGATTTTTAAAAAATTCTCACCTGAGATGCTCTAGACTGCTTCTAAAATCTTTGGGAAGTTGGAAGGATTTGTATAGAAAAGAAAATTCTCGTGTTCATCAATGTTGTTCAGAGGAAAAATATTCAAATAAATGCCATGGAAAGAATAAGCAAATAACTATTTGTATACAGTATTTGATCTAGTTTAAAATGTCATCACTTTTAAGATTTCAGTTATTTATATGCCACTAATTTAGTGAAAACTGCCATTGAAATGATTTTCTTATCACTTAGAATATTCATATTAGAATTCATATTTTTCTTCTGATGAGGACTTTTAAAATCTACACTTACCAAGTTTCAGATGTTCATATAGTATTATCAACTATAACATTAACTATAGAACTGTGTTAGCTACAGAATTCACATTTTTATGTTAGAATTTTTACATTAGAGTTTAGACTTTTTTGTACTCTGTACCAGTAAAAGCATTGGTGATAGAGTGATATTTTTTGTTTTTAAGGAAAGTACTTCACTATTGGTTCTGTGATTTAAGTTTTTTTGTTTGTTACACATCTTGGATATAGCAATTTTCTGCAGCATGGGTTAAAGCGTACGGCAGAAAAAGAAGGGCTAAAACTTTAATCTGTATTACTAAAGTGCTCATAGGTATTTTGTAAGGTGGATTTTATTAACCTTGTTTTTATGGATGACAGATGTTATTTATAGAGTGCAGACATTTTCAAAATCTAGTTTTTTAAAAAAGGATATTTTGTTTACTTTTATTTATTTATTTGGCTGCACTGGATCTTAGTTATAGCATGTGGGATCTTTAGCTGCAGCATATGGGATCTAGTTCCTTAACCAGGGATCAAACCTGGGCTCCCTGCATTGGGGACATGGAGTCTTAGCCACTAGACCACTAGGGAAGTCCCTCACAGTCTAATTTTAACTTTTTTGTCACCCAAAAAAGAAACCTTGTGTTCATTTGAGGGCAGTTTGTGCTTCTGTTCTCAACCTCAGGTATCCATTTACCTTCTTTCTCTGTAGATTTGTATTTTTTGGAAATTTTAAATAAATGGAATCATACAACATGTGTCGGTCCTTTTTCACTTAGCATACTGTTTTTCAGATTCATCCAGGTTCCACTGTGTATTAATGGTTCATTCATTTTTTATTGCCAAATGGATATTCCATTGTATGAATATGCCCCATTTTGTTTAACCATTCACCAGTTGATGGACATTTGGATCATCTTCATTTTTGGCTATTAGGAATAATGTTATAAACATTCTTCTACAAGTCTTTATATGAATATATGTTTCCATTTCCCTTGAATAGGTGCTTGAATGGAATTGCTGAGTCATATGATAAGTCTGTGTTTTTCATGGTGATAGCAGCATTTTATATTCTAGGGAACAAAGCATGAGGGTTCTGTTTCTCCATATTCTGGCCAATAGCTGGTAATTTCAGTCTTTACATTACAACCCTTCTGACAGATGTGTAGTGTAACCTGACTGTGGTCTTAGTTTGCCATCTCCGCAGTGACTTGTGAGTTGAGCAACTTTTCATATGATAGTCATTTGTGTATCTTCTTTTGTGAATTGTCTGTTCATATATTTTGCCCTGGTTTTAATTTGAAAATTTATCTTTTTACTTAGTTATGAGAGATTTTTGTATTCTGGATATAAGTTTTTTATTGATATGCAAAGATTTCTTCCCATGGTATGTCTTGTTTGTTTTCTTAATGGTGTTTATCGAAGAGCAAATGTTCTTGATGAATTCAATTTCTTTTTTTTTTTTCCTTATATGGATTCCACTTTTGGTATCAAGAAATCTTTGCCTAATCTAGGCTTACATAGATTTTCTCTTCTTGAACATGCTCAGCAAACACAACCTGCAGACCATATCTAGCCAACAGCTTGTTATTGTAATGTTCTATCGGAGCATAGACACACCCATTCATTTACCTATTGACTGTGGCTGCTTTCTCTTTACAGTAACAGTTGCGTAGTTGCTAAAGAGATTGTATAGCCCAGAAAATCTAAAGTATGGCCCATTTCAAAACATGTTTGCTGAACCCTGTTCTCTAAGTGTTACGATTTTAGCTTATAATATAGTTGTGTCTCCTGAAAGATGATGCTGTTAAAGTGCTGTACTCAACATGCCAGGAAATTTGGAAAACTCAGCAGTGGCCACAGGACTGGAAAAGGTCCGTTTTCATTCCAGTCCCTAAGAAAGGCAATGCCAAAGAATGCTCAAACTACTGCACAATTGCACTCATCTCACACGCTAGTAAAGTAATGCTCAAAATTCTCCAAGCCAGGCCTCAGCAGTACATGAACTGTGAACTTCCAGATGTTCAAGCTGGTTTTAGAAAAGGCAGAGGAACCAGAGATCAAATTGCCAACATCTGCTGGATCATCGAAAAAGCAAGAGAATTCCAGAAAAACATCTGTTTCTGCTTTGTTGACTATGCCAACGCCTTTGACTGTGTGGATCACAAACTGTGGAAAATTCTGAAAGAGATGGGAACACCAGACCACCTGACCTGCCTCTTGAGAAACCTGTATGCAGGTCAGGAAGCAACAGTTAGAACTGGACATGGAACAACAGACTAGTTCCAAATAGGAAAAGGAGTATGTCAAGGCTGTATATTGTCAACCTGCTTATTTAACTTATATGCAGAGTACATCATGAGAAACGCTGGGCTGGAAGAAGCACAAACTGGAATCAAGACTGCTAGGAGAAATATCAATAACCTCAGATATGCAGATGACACCACCCTTATGGCAGAAAGTGAAGAAGAACTAAAGAGCCTCTTGATGAAAGTGAAAGAGGAGAGTGAAAAAGTTGGCTTAAAGCTTAACATTCAGGAAACTTAAGATCATGGCATCTGGTTCCATCACCTCATGGGAAATAGATGGGGAGACAGTAGAAACTGTCAGACTTTATTTTTTTGGGCTCCAAAATCACTGCAGATGGTGACTGCAGGCATGAAATTAAAAGATGCTTACTCCTTGGAAGGAAATTATGACCAACCTAGACAGCATATTAAAAAGCAGAGACATTACTTTGCCAACGGAGGTCTGTCTGGTTAAGGCTATGGTTTTTCCAGTGGTCGTGTATGGATGTGAGAGTTGGACTGTGAAGAAAGCTGAGTGCTGAAGAATTGATGCTTTTGAACTGTGGTGTTGGAGAAGACTCTTGAGAGTCCCTTGGACTGCAGGGACTGCAGGAGATCAGTCCTGGGTGTTCATTGGAAGGACTGATGTTGAAGCTGAAACTCCAGTACTTTGGCCACCTGATGCGAAGAGTTGATTCATTGGAAAAGACCCTGATGCTGGGAGGGATTGGGGGCAGGAGGAGAAGGGGATGACCGAGGATGAAATGGCTGGATGGCATCACCGACTCGATGGGCATGAGTTTGAGTAAGCTCCAGGAGTTGGTCATGGATAGGGAGGCCTGGCGTGCTGTGATTCATGGGGTCTCAAAGAGTCAGACACGACTGAGCGACTGAACTGAACTGAATTGATGATCCAATTTGTGTATGGTACGAGGTAAAGGTCTGATTTCACTTTTTGTCCTATGGATTATGCAATTATCCCAATACTGTTTGTTGAAAAGACTGTTCTGTAGCTAACGAGTCATTTTCTTTTCGCTGCTTTCACGAGTTTCTCTTTGTCTTTGGTTTTCATCAGTTCATTATGCTATATCTAAGTTGGGAATCTTTTTATACTTAGCTAATTTGGGTTGTTGAGTGTTTTTGATCTTTAGATAAATGTTTCATGAAATTTGGGAAGTTTTCAGCCATTATTTTTTCTAACTTTTTTCCTGTAACTTTTGTGGGACCCGCATTGTGTGCATCCTCATGTATTTGATGTTGTGTACCCGTCTCCAGTGCTGTATTCATTTTTTTCCCTCTGTTCTTCAGATTGGATAACTTATTTTGTCTTCAATTTTATTGATTCTTTATGTAATATTGATTTTCCTCTTCAGACCATATAGTGAATTTTTCATTTCAGTTATAGTTTTCAATTCCAAAATTTTCCTTTGGTTCTTTTTAATGTTTTACATTTCTTTGTTGATATTTGCTGTAGTCATTGTATATATGTATACATTAAACTTTTAAAAGCATACTTTCCTTTATTTCTTTGAATATGTTTATAATAACTTTAGGGGCTTCCCAGGTGATGCTAGTGGTAAAGAATCTGCCTGCCAGTGTAGTAGATGTGGGTTTAATTCCTGGGCCAGGAAGATCCCCTGGAGTAGGAAAAGATACCCCACTCCAGTATTCTTTCCTGGAAAATTACATGGACAGAGAAGCCTGGCAGGCTACGGCCCATGGGGCTGCAAAGAGTCGGACACAACTGAGTGAGCACATAACTCTTAAAATCTGTCTGTCTGATTCCACTTGTACAACTTCTGCTAGCTCTCTCCTTGCCCCCAGGAATGGGTTACAGTTTCTTTGTTCTTTGACTCAGAATTTTTTTTTCCTTGAAACTGAACTTTTACATAGTACAGTATATTATAACAACTTTATTGTAATTTTATTAATGTTTTTCTTCAGATGATGGTGGTGGTGGTTTCATTCACTCATTTATTTATTTTTGGCTGCGCTGGGTCTTCGTGGCTTTACTAGTTGCAGCAGACAGGGGCTGCTGTTTGTTGTGGTGTGTGGGCTTCTCATTGCAGTGGTTTTGTCTTGTGGAGCATAGGCTCTGGGGTGTGCGGGCTTCAATAGTTGCAGCTCCCAGGCTTCCGGGCACAGGCTCAGTAGTTGTGGCACACAGACTTAGTTGCTCTGAGGCATGTAGGATCTTCCTGGACCAGCTATTGAACTGGCACCTCCTGCTCTGACAGGTGGATTCTTTACTGCTGAGCTACCAGGGAAGCCCTCATTTGTTAAAAACAGTACCTTTCATAGACTCTGTCTGCAGAATCTTTGTCACAGGGTTTGGCTACTGATGCATCTCCTCAGCTTTTAAAACATTCTTACTCGTTTTTACCTCGACTTTCTAGAGCTCACGCTGGTGTCTACACTGCTTAGTGCTAGCTACTGTTTGTTTGGAAGTCGAGCCTATATAGCTTTCACCATGAGCTGGTGGGCCGTGACTGTTTTGGGGAGAACACTAGAAGTCTTCACGTTTGCCTCCTCTGCTTTCTCTTGGGTCTTCTCTGGCCTCCCTGTGCTGGTGTACATCCTTGTTTCCAGGCAGCCAGGGACGCGGAAGAGCTTGCTGTCCGTGGTCTCCCCTGGCCTTTGTGCTTGCTCCCACCCTCCCGACTCCCTGGCACTTGGGGGGGCTTCAGCCTTCTGGACCTCCCCTGCACACGTGTGCTGCCTCCTGTTCAGCCAGGGCATCTTCTCAGAACGTGGGAATTTATCCTGTCCCTATATGGCTCTCTCCTTCCCAGGACCTCCCTGTTAGATTTCTCGGTAGTCCTCAGGTTTGTGGCTTGCCTCAAATGGTGTGGTCATTTCAGGCTACAAAAGTGGCAGGATTTTCTGTTTCCTGCTGGGTGTGGGTATTCTGCTCTCTGCCCCAAGTCAAAGTCAACCTCTTTCAACAGCAAAGCTGCTGGTTTTTCATAGCGAGGCCAGCCTCACCTTGCGTTTACCGTAATGTTGGAGGAAGGAGGATAGAGGCAGTTCCTGGTAAGATGCCAGACTTGCACTGTTCTCAAAAACTCATTGTATTTTTCAGGAATTAACTCTTCTTATTGTATTTTTTGGTCTTTGCTTGATTTTCAGAGCACAAAATGGTTGTTTTTTGGACAGGTTTATTCAGTTTTATAATTGTTTGAGGGCGAAATTTTATACTCCTTCGCTAGGGAAGACCAGCTTCACAACTTGGATTCTGGACTTTTTATAGGAATATCACATTTCAAAGCCAAATGCTGTCTTCTTAGATTTATGCTTTGTGGGGATAGAGAACAATAGTAACAATAATTTTTTGAAAAGCGAAATGGCAAAGAGGTGGATGGATGATCTTGATTCAGAGGTTGAATTTCTCAATAGTATGAGACTTTTACCCCTGTGTAGATAGCTCAAACTGAGGTTAGGTGGCTCTTACAGAGTAGACTTGTGATGTTTCTCCAGGGTAAACCAACATTGACGAAGTACTTTGCTTACAGTATTCCTCACTTTGTAACAGTTTTATGAATTAGGTATTGTAATTATGATCATTTTATAAATAAGATAAATTTTTAGGTTAGTAACTTACCTCTGCACTCAACATTTGTCTGTATGTGATAGAAATAGTACTTGAACCTGTTTCTTCTGACTTCTTGTTTTTATACTCTGCTTCCCTACTGTGTCATTTTAATGATCTTAGTGTTTTTATTTATGTAGGTAGTACTTGAAGTTAGAACAACTCATAATCTTCTTGAATTTTTTGCTAGAGTACAAATTCTTTTCTTTCATTTGATAATCATTCTTACCTTACTGAAAAGCCCCTATTCATTCACGCAGTTGTGAAGCACAGTGGTAAGAATCATAGAAAGAGATATCCCATGGCAGCTTCCTCTGCCAGCTTCCTGTTTTTTTCTTACTCCATAGATGCAGATTCTGCCCAAGAAGCCCCTGCATTGCAGAGGGACTGGAGATCTGTATGATCTGTTTATTTCGCAATTGACAAGGGTAAGGGGGCCTTTTTGGGGGAGGCGCTTGGGTGCCCTGAATTTAGCTTTATGAAGTTGAGCTAACATTTATTTTGGTAATACTTAAACCTAGTTTTTTTTGTTTTTTTTTACAGACCCTTCTATAAGTTCTGTTTGTCCTACATCAATTAAGTGCCAAATGATCATATTAAAAACCATATATTATAAGATTCTTTTTTTGTTAAGTTCTGTTCAGAACAAGTCAGATAAGCATGAGTCATGTTTCTAAAATGTCAACTCTGGGGTCATTTAGAATATAAATAGTACTGAATATATGTAAGTTAAATTTCACCACATGAAAATGTTAAAGGTCTGTTTCTGTAGCCCATCAGGTTATTCTTAATTCGCTTTGTTCCTTTTCCATACTCTTTCAATCTCTAGAGTGAAAAAGTGTAAATATGCTGTAGACATTGTGGATGGGCGTGGTATCTTTTTCTTGCTGCCAGAAATTAATACCTATTTCCTTGAATTCTATGTCCATCCTAGATGCCAGTGAAATTTGAGTTGTATCTTCAGACTGTCCTGTATCTGTTTAATTAGTTTAGGTGTGAGGTGCAGCTGGTGAATCTTTTGGGAGCCAAGATAAGTTTTGTGGGTCTCACTTGGCAGGTTTATAGAGCTAGTGCCAGAAATGGTGGTGTTTACAATCAGAATTAAGTAAGGAAGAATTTAATGCTCTTTTAAACTGCAGAAGCATTGGGCAGAGATGATTGTAGCTTTTGTGGGTAGTTGAGAAGATTGATGATAGTGGTTTGATGAGCTTACTTTTATATTTGATGATATTGTTAGTAGTAAAATAGCTTTGTTTACCGAGCTCCTTTACCTAAAGAACTATTGTACATTTCTGTAATTTAAACAGATATTTTTAATATTCTGTACCTCATTTTTAAATGGTTTTCTTTAAATATTAATTTATAGATTTTAAGGATTCAACAACATTATATATATTATCCATACCACTGTTAATAAATGTTCTATTTTTTAGTGCCAAGCATTGGAAACCTATTTTTATTATATTTTTTAAATGACTTTTTTTTTTCTTCTGTTTTCTTTAAGCCATAAGGATGAGTTTACCATTATTCCTGTATTGGTTGGAGCTCTGAGTGAGTCAAAAGAACAGGAATTCGGAAAACTCTTCAGTAAATACCTAGCGGATCCTAGTAATCTCTTTGTGGTTTCTTCTGATTTCTGCCATTGGGGTAAGTTCTAGATTTTAACATTTCATGGTAGAGATTATGTACTTGTGGTTAAAGGTATCTTTTCTTTCTAAGCTCTGATCTTCAGTTATTTATCACTTTCCTTGGCAAGTTACACTTTTAGCAATAATATATAAAGGTGAATGAAAAACTCTTGGTCATTTAAAAAGGATGAGGTTGTAATAGGGGATTATAGATACATTTCCAAAGGCGACTGGTATAATTGGATTCACACTGTGAGGGCATCCTTGCTTAGATACTTAGGTTAGTAGGAGTTAAGATCTTTTAATCTCATTTCTAGGTAGAGCTGTGTGATAGATTCTCTGAAGTTAGTTTTTTGGCAGATAAAACAAATGTTCTTTGGAACGAAGAAGAGCACTGTGTGCTATGCCAGTCTTGCTCCACATTTCTTTTCTTCTTCTTTTTTTTTTTTTTTTTTGTAATTAGTCCTTTCTTCTTTCTTTTTTTGCCTTTGGTGCTTAAGTTTTGCTCATAGTTGCCTCCAAAGATTATACCTCCAAAGTATCCTCCAGAGATTGTAACATGTTAGTTACTAGCGCTGTGGTTTTCACTGGTTCATAAGGAAAAGAACTTCGAAGAGATTTTTGTTATTATTATGAATTAAAAAAAATAAGGAAGCGTCACAGTGAATAGATCATAAAGGAAGTGAGATGTTTATGGATGCCTCTTTTAGTTAAATTTTTTTTTCTTGAATTCTTTGGATACAGTTTGTTCTGTTTATCCATTACTGTGATAGAATGTTTCTGAATCCTATTCCTTTTAGGACACTCTTTGACTCATTGATTTAATGGTTTAAGGATGTCAATATCTGTTCATTCTTCAGTTGTTTCTTTGATTATGGTGAAAACATAAGGCACAACACCATAAATTTTAAGCTACATAATGGCCAGAAAAACACCTTTAATGAGCTCTAGGGAGCCCTGGCCTTTACATGTGTTGTCATTGATTGCCAGAGTTGATTCACCATTTATCAGGCGTGGATAGGCTGGTTTCTTCTTCTCTTACGTCACGCTACACTGTGTGTGGCCTTGAGATTTCAGTTCAAGAGAACCATTCTCCCTAATGGTATAGATAAATATTTTATCACTGATTTCTCAGCTGGGGCTGATTATCTCCGCAGGAGACATTTGGAAAAGACTGGAGATAGTTTTGGTCCTCATAGCTGGAGTGGGAAGGAGGTGGGGATGCTATTGGCATCTAATGAGTAGAGTCCAGCAAAGCTGTTAGGTAAACATCCTATAATGTTCAAGATTATCTTGCCCACATGTCGATAGTGCTGAGGTTGAAAACCCTAGTTTAGGGTACTCAGGTAGCTCTGTCTGCTACCTTGCCAAATTCCTTAAAAGGCTCTCAGGGTTCTTTAATAACAAATTCTATTTGCTAGTTGGTTTGCTACCTTTGACAGAAGTTATTTTTTATGGATATAAGTGTATTACTTAGATCTGAAGGGGTTCTTTTCTTGGGGATTTTGAAGTTTAGTAATAAAACAAGGGAGTATCATTATTGGGGGGAAAGCAATTTTCTCAGCATTATGAATAAAGCATGTTTTAGAAATTTAAAGTTCCTAAAGCATGTGTCCCTTCCTCTTCACTTTTAAGGCTCTTTGAATTGTTTAAAATCACTTCGTGACTTAAATAATTCACTTCCCTGATATGATAGTATTCTTCAGGGCCTAGACTCTCCTTCAAGGTTGGTATAGTACAATCACAGCATAAATCCACTTAAAAGACAAGTAGATGTTTTAATGTTGCTTTTATTTGAACTCATCCTTTTTACCTCATTGATGATTATAAAGAAAATCCTAGTCCACTACTGTATTTAAGTAGAATGTTGAGAGAGAAAAACAAATTTTGTTTTATATCTATTTACATCTTCAGAAAATTGTTTAGGCCACTTAATCTACTGATTTCTTGAAAATTTTGGAATTTAAATTGCAGGATCGAATTTTCTGGTTATAATTACAAAAAAGAAGTCAAACTTTCCAAAGTCTGGTAAATGTTAGCTATTGAAATTGTCAAGAGACTAAAACATATTTATATTTACATTTAGTGGTTAAGTAATAGAACCTTTCCAAGTGTTTATTTTTTCAGTATAACTGTCGCTAATAATACTAATTAAATGCTTATTTTGTACTTATGGAAAGCACTGTACTAATTCTTGTTAAGAAATTTGATGGAGGTTTGGGTGTAGGTGGAAAGAGTTACATGGACACTATTCCAAAATTGGTAGACTCCTTTCTACACTGTAATGGTGACGGCCACTCTTGTAAAGTAAGCTTCCTTTTCTCCTTTACATGCCTACTGAAATAATATGAATCATTGGCTAGTTATGGATTAAACTGTGTTTACTTAAATTAAATTTCATATTTTTCAAATTCATGCTCTAGTGGCATTGGTCCTCTTTCCTATATGAATGAACAGTAATTTCCAGCTCAAAAATCTAGCCTTTTCTCATGACTACAATACTTAGTTTCTTCTTATTTTAATGATACTATGCAGATTGATTTTATCATACTTAAGTAATGATAACACTGAATTCAAAATCATTTCACAGGAAAGATTTATTTTCTCAAGTACTCAGAGATCTTAAAAGTTTCATTGAGTTAGGCTTTTAACACACTTCACATTTCTGAATAGCTGTTTTTTTTTTTTTTTAAGAGGAGTCATTTGATTATGGTACAGTTGACCAATTGCTCAGATATATACAGTGGAATTTTTTTTCGTTTTTGTTGAATAATATGTTAGGGTACTGGTAGTTACGACATCTTTATTTCTAGTGGTTGTTTCTCTTTTTATACTGTGAAAAATAAAATGAAAAACTTGATGATAGAGACAGTTGAGAGACCTATATGTGTGTAACTAGAAGGATTTTGCCTTGTCAACCTTATTTGTTAGCCAATGTCCATTATAAAAATTATTTTTTTAAAGGGGTGGTTTGCTTTAAAGAGGTTCATCTTTCTGATTCCACTTAGCTCTTGTTTACACGTGAGAGAGACATTGGAGAAAGAAAAAAATAGATTAAAATACTCTCAATTTTTCTTTTTGAATGAGACAAGCAAAGGGACAGTTTGGAACCTGGATTCTATTGTGCCCTGTCTTTCTGTCCCCTCATTTGGATCTCCCTGCTTTTTAGGAGGCCAAAATGGTGTTTCTCTGATAACGTTTAAATATCAGGAAGAGTAACATAAGCGAAAGGACATTTGCTGCTAGTATGACTTTTATCATGGTTAAGTAATGCTGTCCCCATGCATTGTGCGCTTACCAAGTTCCACATCCTGTTGGATGGCTCCATCATAGAGAATTTTGTCTGTTGTCAGGACTTTTTAGTTTTTCTAGTTAGTAGAATTTATATTCTGTTTTCCTGAGTTTTATTTTTGCTCTTTTCCATATATTCTGTTAATACTTGCTTTTTCCTGATCATCCCGAACTTTATACTTTCAAATTTAGATTATTGACAGCTTTTGTTAACATAATTTTCAGTTAACTTCTGAGAAGTTTCTAAATGAAACTGGATCTAACAGAAGTTGATTCTTTAAAGTGGATTCACACTTCTATTTATTAAATAATTTTCCTTTTAAATGATAGTTTTAATTTCAAATCAGTTTCAGTAAATTTATTTGGTAAAAGTTAATGATAAATTATTTTGTTAAAATATGAATAAGGTTTATACTACAGTCACTTCAGCAGGTTTGGATTTTTATCTGTAAACTTGCATTTGTATATTTATGTAATTTTTAATAAATATATGCTACTTATTAAAATCGGCATTTCTAGTTTAATATGTATTAGTATATGATTATTCATACTCTTCTCCCTTTCTGTTGTTAGTCTCTTGGGCATGATGGTATTACTATATTCTAAATATTTAAATTGATTTAAGTTAGCTAATTCCTGAAACATTCAAGATATTCAAGATATCATATTTGTCTTCTCAAATATTGGTACATAGTGATTTCACATATTTAGGGTTTTGATCTTTTGTGGGTTTGAGATAAAGCCAATAATTTTACATTATAACTAAGACTTCAGAATGAAAGGATTATAGTATTTTGCTTATAAAAATGAATAACTTAGTTGATGCTACTTAGATAATATTTTCTTTATGAAACATTTTTTCTTTGGTAGTGATTTCAATTAAATGCCCCTAGTTTAGGTCCTTAGTGTAGAATGATCTAATAGTCTTATCTCACAGGTGTTGTGAGGTTGAACTCAAATATTTAAACATATAAAGTGATTAAGTAAATGTATAACAGTACAGTTTTTCCTGGACATACGTCTGGAAGTCTGTCTTACTCACTGATCTTTTGGGGGCTTTATAGAACAACTTTCCAAGCTCATTGTTTATTTCTGCAATCTAGTGTATAGCTTAATGTTGAGATAGTTAATACTTTTTTTAAATTTTTTGTTTTGAGGTATTTCAAAAGTAGTGTTGGTTCTTGTACCATTCATTGTTATGTTTGTCCTCATTAGTTGATTGTTGTGTGTTAAACAGACATCCCTGGAGCTTATTCTCCACACTCTGTGAATCCACTCATTAATCACCAGTCACCTTTGGAGATGGGAAAATTACTTACCTGTATTTCTTTTTCTCAGAAAGCGTGCTCTGGAATGGATTCACAAATGAGCTACCCTCCTTCCCTCAAAGAGTAAGGTTTCTGCTTTACAGGATTTTTTTCTTGGGTTATTTTTCCTCTCATCTTTTGAATTTGAAAAGAACTGAGGGAAGGCACCTGAAGAAACTACTGACATACTCACTAGGGGAGTTCCAAAGCTTGTGCTGCCCCTAGGGGCAGGGTCAATGGCTCTTAAAGCTAGAAAGCTCATACTTGGAGTTGAAACAGGGGCTCAAAGAATCCATTTTCCCAGTGTACCTTCTGAAAGGATAAGTTTCAGGTAAGTAATTTTCTCTTACTATGTGATATGCTTAATTCATACTTATATAAAAGTTCACATGTCCAGTTCTCCAGGCGCATAGGCAACCGTGTTTGTTCACTTTAGATGCATAAGCTTTACTGAATGTTAGAAATACTGTAAAACAAAACTCATGAGGTACATGAAATCATAATATTTTTAAATGAATAATATTTGAAGGTGCATTAATGAGCAGTGTATTGTGTTAGTGTTGTTTCTTTCATTTCTTAGTAAATAAAATCTTGATAAACTTTATTTTTATAATTAGAAGCAAAAAAATCTTTTGAATTCAAATTCCAAAGGGTGTTTAAGTAAACTTGTTATGTGTGTGTACTCATGTGCATTCACATGTATATGCATACATACATATGTACATATTAATTCATTTAGGCTAGGATAATGGCAACTATTTACTTTAAATTTGATGCTTTAAGTATGTTGACCAGAATGAATTACTGAAGTAATTTTGAAATGTTTGTATAATTAAATTATCATGAGACAGTTTGAGCTGTTACAAGTAAGATACTTTTTTCAATGTAGTAGCTATAGCAGTGTGAATTTAGCTTCTTAATGGAAATTCTTTAGTGCTTATCAAATATTTCTACTCAGTTCTTCAGCTACTAAATTCGAGATGGCTACTAAAACATAGCAAAAAGTAGATAGCAAAATATTAAAACATTTGCTCATTGATTTTCTTTGTATTTTGTCATTCTTATTAAATCACATGTTGATTTAGTATTTTAACTTATTTTAAACATTCTGTGTACTTCTGTCCTCAGAAGTAATTTTTAAGTGAAAGTTACATTGAAAATGGTCCATATGAATAAGATAGCATTTTAAAAAATAGTTACACTTTTGACATATGGTTAGGGCAGGTTTAACCAACTTCAGCAATTTGAAACAGCAGCTCTAAAGTTGAAAATAAGTAGAAAAGACTTTTGAATAGCAAATGTCACAAAGTACACACATTTTTCTCTGCACTTGAGAGTGGCCATCTTGAGATAAGACAGTAATGTCCCAGTAACAGGGATTCTTGACAACTAAAACTAACAGTTATCATCAGAAGTAAGAAAAAGAGAATGTGTTAGTATAAACCTGAAGCAGCTCAGGTTCAAAGAATATTCATCTTGATTTCATCCAAGAATATTACTCTAATTACAGTGACAGTGAGTTAGAATTTTCTTGTCCAGGATTGTTTATTTGATTGTTTATTCATTTCACAGAAGATGTGGGGCAGCTTTATCAAAAGAACTTTGAAATAAAAGTAGAAATTTAGTACCAGTGAATTGAATCAGTAAGTTATTACGATAGACTTTAGATTTGGCTTTGAACCTTCTGAGAGCAACCTGGCAAATAGGAAAAATAGGGTAAATTATATAATGCGTGTTAGGTAGGAGTAAGTACATATATTCTTTAAAGAAAAACAAAGCTGTACCTAACTCTCAGTTTTGAAGGAAATGTCTGATGAATTGTTTAATATAGAGATGCTGAGTGATAGAGTTGTCACTGTTTAAGAATTTTTTTAGTTCAAGGACTGTAATAGATCTGATAGTTATAGCAACATACAGTAATCTCCAGTGTTTACCAGAAAAGGTTGTTAATATTCAAAATGCAGGTAATTGTCTCATAACCCTATTACTTGATTCTAGGATATCATGAATTGTAAGATGCAATATTGATTTAATAATGGTGCTCAGTGGGGGAGTGGGGGGATAAGAACTGCCACATTGAGTAGTTGTACATGTTAACGTATGTGAAAAGTGAATATGTGAAAGCTAAGGAAATATGGTATATTGTAGAAAGGTGACTATCAGAGATGATTAGCATCAACAGTTAATGAAATGTTAAAAATTGTGATGTGTGGTTTCTCTGAAAAACTATATCCAAAGGGTTTTATAATTTTACATAGCTCGTGATCTATAAGATGATATTTTTTAGTGAGATAAATAGAGAACTTAAAAATCATAATTATCCAGTCAAAGAAACCCATCTTCTCAGATGCGAGGATAATAATTGGCTATGTGAACTTTGCTGTAAAATTTCAGTACAAGACGCATAGCCTGTGTGAGCATGGTTAGTGCACTCTAATGCCTTCAGAATTGCACTCTGGTGCATCTTTGAAAATAAGGAATATAAAAATAATGAGTTCTTGAAAATAAAGGCATTGCTGAAAAACAAGTTTTGATATATCTGAAATACAACATAATCAGTTGAATAATAATCTGTAATTAATTATGAATATGTTTAACTTTTGGCTTTTATATGACTATAGTAGGAAGCAAAATTCACTTCCTGAGACTTTTGTTTCTCTCTTTTTAAACTTCTTCCATTTACCCTCTCTGTTCTTTGGAGAATAACTAAACATTGACTGTTCTGTGCTTGTATCCTTACTGAGATTTTATTGTCAGAGTAGAACTACTTGTTAAATTTATACTTTGGTGTATCCTACTTAAAGGCACTTGTATTAATCGTTTTCTAACATTTGCAACAGTGACATAAATTTTTAAAATTTAGATCATAAAAATTATACAAGCCACATATATCTCTGACTGACTTTTTTTTTTTCTGTAGTAGAGATTAAATCTTTGCATTTGTACAACAAAAGCCAAGCTTTCGTTGGTTTGTTATATTGAGATAGTTTCTTAAGCCAGATTTTCTTGAATCATATTCTTTGGGTTTACTTTCCATTATAGACCGATATGATATGTTTAACAAATGCTTCTAACTTTTAAACTGTTTTTCCTTAGTCTTTTGTATTGATTGTGACTTTAAGGTTTTACAGTTTGAAATAGTTTTTAACCTTGTAAAACACTGATGATATATCATTTCTTTATTACCTTCCCAAATATGCCTTTTATTTTTCGTACAAGGGCTCTTGGGAATCATTCTCTCAGAGGCTTAAGCTGTGCTTTGCCTTCCATGAGAACTGAAATTATTTGGTAAGCGCTTGCTTTCTTTTTAGCTTCTAATTTTTCCCTATTTTATTTTGTACATGATATTTGTTTCAAGGTCAAAGGTTCCGTTACAGTTACTATGATGAATCCCAGGGGGAGATTTATAGATCCATTGAACATCTAGATAAAATGGTAAGTCCTTCAGGTGTGGGGTTTTACTGCTGTAAGATTTTTTTCTTTAATTTCAGATTAGTGACTCAAGATTTATTATGTTAAGGTATACAGTGGGCTGATAATTCTTTCCCTATCTTTAAATGTGCAAAATATATATTGTAATCATGTAATATTGATTATAAAATAATCCCTGTTCTATTAGTAGAGATTTCCTTCATCTTAATTTTGATTAATTATACTTTGAATAATTAGATACAGATTTTAGATACTATTTGGGGAATGTCTTGGTTTTAGGGATAATAGGATACTATTGCCATTACTTACTGTTAAGCAGAGACAACATAGTAAATTCTAAGTTTATTTTATTACTTAATTCTATTTTTTGGCCATTTGGGTTTTTCTTAAATGGAATTTGGATTTGTTTTAAATTAGAATTTTAAAACATTATTGTATTCTTTACTAGCCCAGGAATACAGTAGACATTGATCCTGCAGTCAAAACTGCAGATATTGTCAAAATCTGCAGTCAAAATATCCTGCAGATTATTGAGTCAAAACCTCAAGTTTTCCTTGAGGTAGGGTGGTCAGAGTACTTGCTTTACTATTTAGTATTTAATATTTTAGGTAATATTTAATGTTTTAGAGACATGCAGATCATTTTGGTATTGACTCATAATGGAATATTAGATCTAGCAAATATATCACTAATTTTCTCTGATCTTCAACAGATTGTTTCAATTTTCTAGTCCTCAATTTGTCATCTCTTAAGATGAGAGACTTGGAGAGACTTAGTCTCTAAATTATCTTTAAACTCTTATCAACCTTTAACTCTGTAGTCTGTTTGTGATAAGCTTTATGGATATGTTTTAATATAAGAATATTTAGTCTAAAGTAGAAAGACATTTTAGTAAGGATTTTGGATCTGAAGCTATAAGTAGATTATATTGAGTAATATTATTTTATTAAAAGCCAAATGGAATAAATGCAGTTACTCAGGAGATTTTATCATATTTAAATTTATCATGTTACTTTAAATCCGATTATAGCCTAATATTTTTGCCTTTGAAATTTTGTTTGAATTTTAATTCACTGACTTTTTTTTTTGCTTTATTATATTGTCATGTCGGTCAATTAATTCTTTTCTGGCTACTATTCTAATCTTGCTATTCTGAGGTTTAGTTCTCAGTTGCCTCAGAAAACTTTTCTGGTTCTATGTCATTTATTTTCTTCATAAAGCAAATGGTTATTGAGTGTCTACTATATTCTAATACTATATGAAGTATTGAAGATACTAAGAAGAGGAAGCATGATCTCTGATTTAATCGATCTTACAGTCTCATCATCAAGTAGACTTAGAAAAGAAACCATTACAATATAGAGACATAAGATGTTTAGGAGGCATTATGGACACACCGGTCTCCTTACTGTTGCCCAGTAATGCCATATATGTGCCCTAGCTTAGAGCTTGTGCCCTTTGCACTGGACTGTCTCACTTACTTTATGACTGCTCAGTTTTCACCCTCCCACTGAGGCCTACTGGCACATCTTACACTCCACCCTTTCAGCATCCACAGTCCACCTTACTTTTCCTCTAAGAAACTATTTCACTTATTTATTATGTAAGGATATATGTTTTGTTTACTAATGTATCCAAAGTGCTCAGACTAGCTGTTGAAATGTAGGTAGGGGCCCAGCAAATATTTTTCAAATGATTTGAGTTGGTGAATATATTCTTTCTGTGTACATAATTAAACAAATACCCTAATTGTAATCTGAGAAAGAAATAAAAATAAAAGTAATTTATAGTAAATTAATATATGTTTATTTGATAATGTACATGCCCAGGTAGCTGTATTAGAGGAGGAGACAGTGGAGTAGTTAGATGCTTACAGAGTATCATTAATTCAACAGCTACACACAAACGTCTATTTAAAGATGTTTATATTTGTGACTTACATCACCAAGTTGCATTGGTGAGTGAATAATTCACCAATTCTAAAATGGTGAATAACTCTTAGGAAAACTGTAAATTAAACAAGGTATAGTTTTCCCTTACTTTATATGATAGTTTATTTTTGGGAAATCTATTGTATATTAAAATCATGCAAAACTTCTTTGTGTTTGTATGTAAATGGTATTAAGAGTGTAGATAATTATAAATAGGTTTTTCTCGTATGTGGACATACGAAAGTATTAAGGGATAAGAACAGTTCTTTGTGTGTGGGACTGTCCTGTATTGCAGGACAGTCAGCATCCCTGGTTGCCACCCACTAAACCCCCCAGTAGCATCTTCTGATTATTGACACAACCCAGAAATATGCCCTGGATTGGGAAGATATCCTAAAATAGGAAATGGCAACCCACTCAGTATTCTTGCCTGGAGAATTCCTTGGACAGAGGAGCCTGGCGGGCTATAGGCTATAGGATTGCAAAGAGTTGGACATGACGGAGCATCTGAGCACCTAGGAATATGCCCACAATTTCCCACTTGGCCCCTGAGGTAAACAGTTATTCTAAGACCTTTCTATGATGTGCTCAATCATGTCTGACTCTTTGCAGCCCTATGGACTCTAGCCTGCTAGGTTTCTCTGTCCGTGGGATTTTTCCAGGCAAGACTACTGGAATGGGTTGCCATTTCCTCCTCCAGGGGATCTTCCCTTCTAGGGAAGATCTTTCCAACCCAGGGATCGAACCTGCATTGGCAGACAGATTCCTTACTACTGAGCGATCTGGGAATCTACCATTCTAAGACCTTTTATTGTTCAGTCACTCAGTGTAAAACCTTACCCTGTTCTATTTTTCTTTTTAGTACTTATTACTGTGTGACTTTTTATTTGTTGATTTGTTGGTGAAAACCTCCTCTATTAGATTGTAAGCTTCATGAGATCAAGATCTTTATTTTGTATCAGCCTGTTTGTGGTACTCGGTATGTATATCTGTCAGATCAATGGCTGAGTAGATGAGAGAGAGTGAGAAATTAGACTAGAGAATCTAGAACAGGCTGTTTAAAGGATATCAAATAGGAAAGTGATCAAGCAGATTGTATGTGAATAGATCGTATAGCTGTACTGCAGCAAATGGGTTGGATGGAGGCTGGAAGAGAAATGAGTAGACTAGTTTGATAATCCAAGTGAGACATGGTAATTTGGTTGGGTTGGTGATGGGGAAGAGAGGGACAGAGTGGATGTGTCCAGTGTATTTTAGAGACAAACTGATGATAAAACTTGGGGGAGAAGGAAGTGTCAAGGGTAATTCCTTCCAGAAAATACAGCAAATTAGTGAATACAACAAAAAAGAGGCAGACTCACAGATATAGGGAACAAGCTAGTGGTTACCAGTGGGGAGGAGGTGAGAGGCAACATAGGTCGGGGAGTGGGAGGTATAAACTATAGGGTGTAAGATAGGCTTATAAGGATGTATTGTACAACATGGGGAATAGAGTTAGTACTTTGTAATAATTGTATATGGGATGTAATTTATAAAAAAATCTTTTAAAAATTAAAAAGAAAAGGATGTTTCTTAATTATGTGGCTTATGCTGCTGATTATGTCTTCGTTCTGTTCACTTAGGTCAGAATCACGAGAAGATAGGACTAGTTTTTTTACAAGGTAGGGTGATCATAAATTCAAATATTATGAATATGTTATATTTGCTATAACAAATAGCAAGGCATCCAAGTGGAGATGTCAGGCAAGTAGGCATTTGGATTTTCTTTTCACCAATTATTTTTGAGTGCATTTAAAGTTCTAGGCACTGGTGAAAATAAGTCAATAAATAAGCTCATTTGATCTCACAGAAAATTTATTCTATCTGGAGGAGACACATATATATATATATTTTTTAAAGAGTTAAGGATATGGTATATAAGTTAGTTTCCAAAAGTGATGTGTGCTATGCAGAGAATACTAACAGGGTTTTGAAAAAGTGTATAAATCTAGGCTGCTTTAGATTGAATGCTTGGAAAAAGACTTCCTGAGGAGGAACATTAAATTGAGGTATAAATGATAAGAAGGAACAAACTAAGTAGATCAGAGGGAAGAACATTCTAGACAGAACTGCCATTGTGACAGCCTTAGGGTGGGAAGAGGCTCATGTGTTAGAAGAAAGGGAAAAATGTCAGGGTTGTAGGAGTATAGGAGAGAGGGATAAGAATGATACAGCTCAGGTAAGAGAGGTGGGCAGGGAATCAGATAATGTAGGGCTTTAACTTCCAGGATAGGAAATTTATGTGAATACAGTGGCAAGTGAAATGATGGAATAATAAAAATAATTATTTTAAAGGTTGCTTTGTGGTTGTATAGAGAATGGATTCTACAAAAGAATCAGAAGTAGTAACAGTAGGCATTGGCAGGAGTTTGGGGGAGAGATGTGCTAATAATTTGAACCAGGGTGGTATTAGTGAAGACGGAAAGAAGTTCATAGATTTAAGTTCTTGTATTCAACAGGGCTTTGCTAATGGATTAACGGTATTGGTTTGGAGCTCAGAGGAGAGATTTGGAGTAAGTTTGGGAGTTTTCAACATGTAGTTGTTAATCAAAGCCAAGGCAGAGATGGGATTGTCTACTGTAGTAGTTCTCAACCCCATCTTTACAACTGAAATCTCTTGTGGAACTTTCTCAAAATAGACTTGCCCATACCTGCCCCTGGGGATCCCCTTTTAATAGTATGGAGAAAGTCCCAACAACTTAATTCCAAAACCAGCTTTGAAGGTGAGTTGGAGCTAGCCTATTATGGATCCTGATCTGTTGAAATAGAACAGAATTTCCTATTCATTTTCTTTCCCTTTGTTTTCTACTCAGCTATGTAAATAATTTGTGGACTCTTACTCTGACAACATTTAATTTTGCAAATGGAAGAAGTCATCAATCAGTGAATTGATGCTTTTAGCACAAGGGAAATGTTTTCCCTAAAACATTGCTTTACCTGGTGCTCTGAAGTTACTGAACATAATAGCATCCTTTGGAATTTTCTAGAATAGAGGACATATTTAAATATTATTATTTGTTGTTCTGTGTGTATGTTGCATATTACAAACATCTATACTTAACATTTCTTTTAGCCTGCCTTCTAACTTTGTTGATTTTTAGGTTATATTAAAAGGACTAGCTTTGTTTGTCTTTCTTGATGTGTATGATTAGTTGGATAACTAGACCCTAGTTTCTTACTTTGAAGAAGAGCGAAAAGAGTCACATTTACCCATTGGCATGATTCTTGTAACTTCTGAAAATTTTTGCCTCTCCTGCTCACTTCTTAAGCTTTGAAAGTTTTAGAAATTTTTGTTCAGTAGAACCAATAAGCTTTTAGGTTGAATTCCGAATCTACCTTACTTTACATGTCCAAAATTATTGGAGGTTAGCTTTAAAAATTTTATTTAAATAGCCTGGAATAGAATTTTGGAATAAAATTGAGTATTTGCTTCATTTTAATATGCTTGAATTTAATAGTTGATATAACATTTGACTTGAACTTGATTTTTGTGGTCCATTTGTTGAAACACTTCTGTAATATATGTCTATATAATTTTTAAAGGGCTCTTAAGTGATCTTTTTTTTTATTTGCATGCTGTTAATTCAAGTTATAAATCCATTCTGGGAGTTAGAATAAATGGATGAAAATAATAAGAATGGTTAGCTCTATATATATACTCATGTATATACGATTTTATACATGTATGTATATCAATACACTCACTATTACACAGTGTGTAATAGCCAGCTCTTACACAGTGTGTTTTCCTAATTGGTTTATGTGACCAAATGGTGAATATCCTAGTATATTCCTTTTTATGAGTATCATTTTATATTGTAAATAATTTCTTTCATTTAAGAATTAATACCATAATTTCTATAAATCAATCTTTTCAGAGCAGAATATAGTAGAATACTTCTACACAAGTATTGCAAAAATGTTAGCAATTCTGAATTGTAATTATACCTTTGGAAAGTTTGATAGAGTGAAAAGATTATTTTTAAGTAAGAAATTATAAAATTATAGTTTTTTTTTTGAAAGTTATGTTAAGTTTTGGTGGCTTTTTTGTTATCAGAAAAGTCTTTTTAAATGTAGTTAATAAAGTGTTAGAAAATAAAGTTTTAGGCTCCAAAATCAAAAGAAAAATTGCTGATTTTTGATGGGAGAAATTTTATGTCTAGCATTTGGATATCTTGGAAATTAATTATGTGAAGAAAACACATAAGGAAAGAAAAATATATAGGAAAACAAGCTGAATCTTTCAAATGTTGTAGTTTGGAAGAAAAAACTAACTAGTTGTAACATGTAGATTCTGAAAGCCTTACAATATTACTAACTACTGGCCATGTTTTTTGGTAATTAGTATGTTGCAATTTCAGTTTGTATAGTGACCAAAGCAGAGCACATTTTAAGATGTTGATTTCTGTGAACCTTTTAGATTACATACATGAAACAGCAGCCACATTTATACATATTTTATATATATTTGATTGTAGGTTCTTTTTCCGTACTGCTTTTGATGTAGACCAGTGTTTCCTTATGACTATTGGCATTTATGATTTGGCAAAGAGAATCTGAACGTGTCATTGTAGTCATCTTTTTATCTTCTTTTCCTTCCAGATTTATAATAGTCACTTTATTTATTTATTTTGAACTTTTAACTTCTTTTCTTCTTGTTAGTCTTTTGAAAGTGAAATTGTTCATATTTGTCCCCTCACACTTCTTTCTCTTGAACTTAGCCTGATCATTTCTTTAGTAGTTGCTTCTAGTTTTACAATATCTTCCTTAAGGTAGCTATTTATTAGTACATTTGTTCTTAGCACTGCTGTGTTTAGAGTGTTTTTTTCCCCCTCTAAAATTTCTTTCATTATAAGATTTTATCTTGGTACATCTTAAAGAAACGAAAATATTTCCTTTTCCTACCTCATCTTCCTAAATGTGTACCCATCTCTCCAACATAAATATGTATCCTTATTTTAAAAAATAAGGCCACAGGCTTAATGATATGATAATATAGTTTTAGTTATGTGTTAATAATTGAAAGATACGGTTCAGTTCTTATTTCTCAAAGACTTCTAAAAATGTTTTGCTACTCTTTTTGGTGTTTGTTTCTTTAGAGGGAGATTATTTATAGGTAATAGTATTTAAAATTAAGTAAAATTTAAGTAATTTATTATATATAGGTAGACTTTTAAAAAGGGGAAAGCCTCTTAGAGTCCTGAAATTGCAGCTCTGCTAGGTAGCTGCCTGTTGAGTTTAGGATGACCATGTAGGCTTTGACATTACAAACTTTCACTGATTCCTGGGAAAGTCAGCACAACGATAGATTCCCTTCGCTTTTCTTCCCTTCAAGGTAAGAAGTTAGCTTTCAGTCGGAGGATTTCTTGCCAAAACTGCTAAATTCCTCAGAAACCCGTATGGTCATTGTGATGGATAGGCTATTGGTGTTTATAATGTCTTTTTGTATCTTAGAGCTGAATGGGTAGTGACCCACTTCACTACTTCCTATTAGATTAAGTTCTTAATCACATTAGATTAAGTTCAAATTCTCAATATACCAGGCCCTAACAAGCTTTCCATCACCTGGACATTAGATTTACTGATCATCTCTTCCAGTATTTTAAGAAATAGAAGAGTTCTTTAGGCATATTTGGGGAGCACTTTTATTTTTCATCTTTTTGGAATTTGGGCAGTAGCATCAAACTAGCATTTTTTATCTTTGAATTTTGGTAATAGTAATTTTAAAATTGTTAGAATCAAAACATAAATATATACAGAAGCGTATTTGTCACTGTTCTGTGTTAATTAGTGGGTGTTCCATTTTGCAGTTTTACTGATCATTTTTGTTGTTTTTGCATACTTTATGAATTTTCTAATTGGAGAGGTTCACTCATGAGCAATGCCTTAATTTTTCTCTCTATCCCTTACTTGTAAAAAGGCATACCTCTTAACTGTTGTATTTGTCAGAGAATTGAATATAATAAAATTGATTCTTGCCCTGGTAGGTATATAACGCACTTCAGGGAATTAAAATTTTAAATTTAATCTCTTAACTTCCATTACCTCAATTTTTTGCTTTCTGTTTTGTAATTTAACTATTGTATCTTCATTTTGAACACTTTATTTAGTAGTGTCTTCTTTACATTATAATTTTATATTTTCTCTGTGAAATTTCTTGGCCACTTTGAATTCTTTGTCTTCTACAAATATGATCATTAGTTTTCTCTTTTAATTATTCATGTTAATATATATAAATGTGATATATTTATTCACAGTGTGCTTTGAGATTTTAATATTAAGGTACACATTGTACCTTTAATGTTACATAATTTATTACAAAGTGGAATTTGATTTAGGGTAAGCTGTCCTTGACTTCATCCAGGAGCTTTGAAAATTCTAAGATGTATACAACTTGTAGCTATGTGCAAGTATTAAAGATTTATTGATATTTCTCATTATTCTGTATGAAGCAGAGTAAGTAAATGAGAAGGAGCCTAGGATTAGAAATTTAGAGACAAACTTTTAACCTTTTTAATGTATAGTTTCTTCATCTTTAGGGAGTTATACCTTGATTATTCGTATTTATGGAAGAGATTTATAACTCCATCTCTCTATTATTATTTGGTTTAGAAACATATTGAGTGATTTTCTGTGTACAAAAATCATAATACTAATCATTTATCTTAGGTTTAACTTTTAAATTAGTTCATATTTCTCTCTAGGAGGATGTTGACCTGGAAGCCTCCTAGTTGACAGGAGAAAACCAACTTAGCATTAAACACTGGTTGTGGATAAATTTGAGAGTGGCTAATTGATGTGCAAGAAGTTGGAAGTTGACTACACACACATAGGCTTATCTTTCAGATATATTTGTAGAAAAATATGATAATGTTTATGAAAAACTTGGATATTCTCAAGAAAGATTCTTTATAAAATTAAATTTTGATTTAAATGTTGCCACTGCAATATTTGTACTATGTCACTTGCTAATTGCTATCATTTTCCAGATGAGTGTTCATCTGATTATCATAGATCCTTTTACATTGTGCTTGTTAAAATATGTTGAAATACAATTAAAAAACACACAGTTTATGTCACTTGATTCATTAGTTAAACCACAATTTACATTTCTCCCAGAGGATATTAATCCAGTTATTGAATATAAGTATAAAGTATTTTACCTGGGTAAGAAAATAAGGTCAGGTAGTCAGTAAATGGATGAGTTTAGAATCATTGGTTTATTTGCTTGATTCAGATGAGTTAAAGTTGCTCTATGTCAATGTATTATGAACACATTTGAAGGCATTTGCAGAATACAGAATTAAGTGTAAACAAATTTCCAAATCATAGTGATTGTTTCAATAGTAGTCTAAAAAATTTTGATTCTCAGTTAAAAATTTGAAAACAAAGCATTCTAGTTAATAAGAGAGAGAGAACTTTTATTTTTTCAGCTTGTTTATAAAAACCTATTTTGCTTAAGCTTTTATCAGTCTGTTATGAGCTTTAAATTGATTAAAAATATATTAACTCTTCTTAGTTTGTGGTCTCATTTATCACATACCTAAATAATTACTGATAATTAAAATGCCTTACACACTGTTGATATTTAAGTATATGTAATGGAAATAGTAAAATTATAATCGGCTCTTGATTATTTATGTCAGTGGTATGAGTAATATAATGGACATGAGAAAAATAACCATATATCAAATCTAATTTTAGATTTTGTATGAAAATTTTCACAACAGGTTTACTTGTATAAATCTTGTGTGTACACACACACATATGAAAAATATAAAATCCTGAAATGTTTGAGGATTTGTGAGCTGAGTGACAACTGGGGAAGGTGGTGTAGAAACATCCCAGGAGGTTAGAGAAAACTAAACTGGGGATTAAATGTTTTTGTTAATAAAATGTGTATATTGTTGAGAGTTGACTATAATAAGATTACCTTGGGTGAATGAGTGAAGTATTAACTTCACTAAGTAATGTGTTTTCTTTATTGAAAAATTATGATCATTAGCTTTAAGTAGCTGTTTTGAAATGTAATTAAATTTAATTAGGAAATAATAAGTTGTCCTTTTTTCTTTCATTCTTTTTTTTTTTTTTTTTAGGGTATGAGTATTATAGAACAATTAGATCCTGTATCTTTTAGCAATTACTTGAAGAAATACCATAATACTATATGTGGAAGACATCCCATTGGGGTGTTATTAAATGTGAGTATCCTTAGGAAGCCTTGGTTTTTTGTTTTTTTTTTTTTTAAAGAAAACATTTAATCTTACTAGGTTTCAGAATATCTTAATTGATACCATCTGTGACAGCTTATTAGCTTTAGTTTTAGGTATATGTAGTCAGTTTTCTTTCTAGTACCTTTAAGATAATTTAAATTTTATTGTTTTGGTTATTTGAGGTTATTTATCACTGTATGACTGGCCAAGATTTTCTTTTAAATACAGAGTTTTTTAGAGTTGAAACCCATTTTTTTTCTCCTTGACTCTTAGCCAGTTCCAGTATGCTTTTTACAAATATAAACCAAAGTAAGCTTTCAAGAGATATGGTCTTTCTAATTTTGGGGTTTTGCTTAGTGTTCTTGACTCCATAAAAAATAAATGGAAGATTCTGTGCTTGAGTTTTAGATATTGATAATTTAATAAAGCAAGACAAATGGTTTGTTTTTTCTTCTTATAATGGAGACAATAGTATTTCATTTAAAGACTGGTAAAGAGGCAGAAGTTTTTGGTTAGCTGGATTTTCTAAAGAGATAATAACATTAATTTTTTCCCTAATAAGACTGGACTTGGAAGAAAATGTGAGACTCAAAAAGAAGAAAATGTGTACTCAGGAATGGGAAGAGGAAGGAATAATGGGTTCATTGTTTGGAGAGGCAGAGAAATAATGGAATTGGTAATGTAGTCTAGAATAGTCTAGACTACTTAGGAACCTAAAGGTCTAGTGTTACTGTACTGTAATTTGAAAGATAGTACATTGTGGATTTTTAGGAAAGGCCTCCTCTTAAGCAGTATTGACTCTAAGAGCCTGTTAAGGGCTTAAATTGATCTCTGAAATTTAAACAAGACTAATCTATACTAATTTACTAAAGTTTGAATTGGGTCAAATAAAACTTCAAAGTAAAAATTTTTTTTTTTTTCAAAGTAAAATTTTAGTAAAATAAATGATGAACCAATTTACAGTTAGATTAAATTCCTGGTATACCTCTTAGATTTGGTACTTAATTTATATACGTTTAAAATTTAATCAATGTCAGACAAAGAAAAGAGTCTTTAACATTTCAAGACAAAAGTGGCCAAGGTTTGGTTTAGCGAATGGAGAGAAAGATACTATGCTTTAAAATTTTTTTATTTTTTAAGTGGCTTTATTAAATACAGGGAGAGAGAGAGTGGAAGATGACTGGTATTTATCAAGAAGCTAGATTAGGATATGTTCTTTGAGAGAATGAAATAAAGAATTCTTTCTTTTTCCTATTTAAATGAGGTGATGAGAAATCCAAGAAACGTAGAGTGGGAGGGATCTAGGCTTCGTTTGTAAAGTGAACAAAGTTAAGCTACCAGTGTGTTTAGAGAGTGCTCACTTTTTTATGTGATGTCTGTCATAACCAGTTTTTTTCTTTTCCTAGGCTATCACAGAGCTGCAGAAGAATGGAATGAATATGAGTTTTTCCTTTTTGAATTATGCCCAGTCCAGCCAGTGTAGAAACTGGCAAGACAGTTCAGTGAGTTATGCAGCTGGAGCACTCACGGTTCACTGAAGCTCTGAATCCTCAGGAATGCCATCTGCACATACTCACACTCTGTCCAGGGTCCCAGCCTAACCCTTACCAAGATACTGGTCCTGGTTTGGGGGGATTCTGAAACCTCAAACTAATAGAACTTTCTTCTCTTCTTTTCTAGTAGGTGTAGTCCTTCCTTAATTTCAACTCATTAAAAAAAATGCTTTATAGTTTAGAGCAGTGGAAGGAACGCTGACATCAAAATATTTTGATCAAAAAAAAACAGGCAATGTAAAGGCACAGTTGTGGCAGTCAGTTTTTTGAAAGTAACTTGTAAAGCATTTACCATATCCTAATTTGCACTCTTTGCAGACTTGTGCACATATACTCTGCTTTCAGAATAGTTTTGCAAATTGTACACAAACAAACAAAAAGGGTGGAAGCTTTTTAATAAAGAAGTTGCATTTATAAATGATCTGTAATAGAATATAAAATTCTCCAGTTATAGTCAATTACTACCCATATTGTACAACAGATACCTTCTATTTTAGTTGCTAATAAAGGGCTACACAACTCGAAATAGTCTGATTTAAACTTATTGCTCTGTGGTACATATAAAAATTGTTTTTTATTAGTTCATTTCTGAATTTTTATGTTAAAAGTGGTAAACTTTAGTTCTTATGTAAAAGTATGTTAGGATGTATTTTTATATTTTACATATTTATGTGATTTTTTTATCACAGATAATAGAGTCATATTTTAAAGTTTTTAAAATTACATACAGTTTGCATTTTTATGTGTGACATCACTTTGTGTCATTACTATATTATAATACAATATAAATTCAAGATTGGTAAAGAACACAGATGTAGTTCCGTAATTCTCAGATAGTGTTTGATAGGCAGTAGTCTGCAAATGAGGAAACAGTGAAGAATGTTCTTAGTGTTTCTCAAATCATTGCAGACCATACACTGCTGCTATGCTTTTTTAGTGCTCCAAGCAATTTGACTGTCTTACTTGAATTTTTAGCAAGAAGTCATTAATAATAACAGAAAACCACTGGATTTTCTTATAGTTCTGCAGTGTTTTTTGTCATGATTTTTGGTGCGGCTCTTCCAACTAAAATAATGGTATGGTGTTGTATTTCTTTAGCCTAGATCAATCCTAGTCACTTTGGCAAAAAAAAAATGTAACTCAATTAGTTAATTATTGGCCATGATGTATGTACTAGATTATACCTATTTTAATATAACACTGGGTATTTATATCACATTGGAGAGCATTTATATCTTCAATGTTATGCCAGAATAGCACAATTTTTAGATGCCTTGCACCAATTTTATTTAAAGATTTGCATTTCTTACTTACTAAATACCAACTTTCTATACTCAAGAACTGAGATGAAATACTGTAATCTTTTGAATTCAAAATTACCCACCTATACATGTATGGAAATTATATTCTTACATGTTATTGATTTATTTCCCATCACTCAGATATACTTTTGAGTATTGTAAATATTTATTCCTTATTTATTATATAGACCATAAAAATTTCAAAATTGACTACAGAGTAAATTTTTAATGTTTTCTGGATATAAGACTAATACATGATTATTACAGAAAATTTAGAAAATATTGATAAGTATAAAGAAGAGAAAAAAATTATCTGCAATCTCACTATCCAGAGATAACACTGTTAATATTTTTTGTATTTCCTTTCAATCTTTGTCTATGCTATTTATATGTATGGGTGTGTATTGTGTTTGTGTGTGTGCATAATAACAAAATTGAGATTTTGCTGACCATATAGTTGTATACCCTGCTTTTTATAACCTACCATCATAAGTACTTCCCCATGTTTTGAAAATGTGATTTTTAAAAATGGCTGCCTATTATTCTATTGTATGAATATAACATAACTGAACCGGTTCTCTCTTTGGATATTAGGTTGTTTCTAATATTTCACAGTTATAAATAGTGGGATGGACATCTTTGTATGTGAAATTTGAATTCTATATTAGACTAGTTCTATTTAGGTGAGAACTTTCAAAGCCCTTTAAAACATGACCAAGTTACTCTTCAGAAAGATTGTACCAAATTAGCAATATATAAGTCCTCATCATACCGCCCCTACTCCACTATTACTATTTTTTCTAATCATTGACAATTTGTTAAGCAAATAGTTGGTTGTTCTTTTGATCTTTCTTTTAGGAGTGGCTTTATAAATGAATTATTTTTTTCCCTTCTATAATTTTATAGTTGATTGATTAATAAAAAAACACAAGAGGGTTTTTAGGTTGAGTGGGCTATAGCCCTCTGAATATGTTTACTGTACATTTAAATATCCAAAGTACTTCAATATTACTTTTTTCTGGAATGAGCTTATCTTTCTTACTTAGTCACAAAGTAGAAAGAGTTCCAAGCTGATAGCAAAGTGTTGGTTTCTGGCTCTGCCTCTGCCACTAATTGTTTGTCACACCATAAATATTTCATATTGTACTGAAACTTTAACTGTAAAATACTGAGGTAGTCTGTTAAACACTTTACAGTTTCAAAGTTCTTTGATGTTGTGACTTTGCTCTTTAGAGATTCCGATGTCACTTAACGTTTAAAAAACTACATGATTGAATTGGATTGGAGGTATTATCTTTTGATTTCAACTCTGCATACATGAAAATCTTTTTTTTAATACAAAAGGAAATTAATTTGCATTACTTAATGCAGTTAATATTACCTAAATTATTGAACTTTCCTACTTTAAGTGCCTTTAAAAGTGTTTTTATTTGAAATACAAAATGTAAAGGAAATTTTATGTAGTTCTATAGTTTCTTTTTTATAATATACTTTTGAGTTATTTGCAGCAACTTTTTTTTAACCTTAGATTGCACAGAGCAGTATATTTATGGATTCTTCACTATTCTCATAGTGAGTCCTTGAGAAATGTATGTTAGAGTTTAGCTCAGTGAGCAGGTAAGTAAGTGCTTTCTGTCTTGGGTGGGCAACAAATCTTTATGGCAACAGAGTAAGAATAAAGGATCATTCAGATTCCAACTTTTAGATATTCCAATAGAGAAAGTAGATGTCCTGAGTTAGTTAACGGTTATTGTTGGAAATCTCATATTGTTCTTTGGTAGCAAACACTTTAATCCTAGATTAAAATTAGTCTTTTAGGGCCAACTGTACATTGCTATGCTAAGTCACTTCAGTCGTGTCCAACTCTTTGCGACCCTGTGGACCGTAGCTGGCCAGGCTCCTCTGTCCGTGGGATTTTCCAGGCAAGAATACTGGAGTGGGTTGAACATTTCCTTCTCCAGAGGATTTTGCCAACCCAGGGATTGAAGCCAGGTCTCCTGTGCTGCAGGTAGCTTTCTATGTTGCAGGCAGATTCTTTACCGACTGCGCCCACCAGGTAAGCCCTATCCTAGATTAAAGGTTGGTAAATGTTTTTGTGTAAAGGGCCACACAATAAATATTTTGGGGTTTTCAGGCCATATAGTTACTTCCCAGCTATTCACTTTTGCCACTGTGGAAATATGTCTATGCCACAGCCATAGACAATGTGGAAATAAGTCATTGTGTCTGTGCCTCACTGACACATTCTTTTCACAGAAAAGATAGTGAGCTGAATTTGGTCCACTGGTCATAGTTTTCTGTCCTAGATGGTTAGTAATTTTAAGCTGCAACAGATGGTTGTGAGTTTCTGTCATCCCAACCCTCTCTTAATTTTCCATATTTGGTCCGGTTGCTGAGTTTGAATGTTGTTATAGGATTATAAACAGAAGTGGGAAGTAGGTAAGGGAAACTTAGAAACTCTTAGGAACTAGTGTTAAAGCATTTTGAAGTCCTTTTATTTGCTAGAGCTGATTAGGAACTTTCCTTTCTGCCATAATTAATCAAAAGAGTGAAGAATAGAGGTTGTAATTGGTTGTTGAAAATTATATAAATTATTCTAAGCACTTGGCTACCTAGATGGTAGTTTTTTACCTGATAAGATAAACCTTTTACAGATAAACCTTTTTACCTTCATATTCTAGGACACTAGACCAGAGTTAAGAGAAATTGTGAAAGGGTTTTGGAAAAATAACTACTATCTTCCATCACTATCATTTTAAAACCCCCTCAGACTCCCTCCATATTTAGGAAAAACATAAACTTAGAATAAAAGAGAGTTAAACTTAAGTTGAATGACTGATGAAAAAATTACTCCACTACTCTTTTCTCATCTACTCTGGATCACTGAAAACTTCATCAAGGGGTAGTATCAGTCTACAGACTTTTCAGTTGAAAAGTGCTGTGATACAGTTGCTGAAAGGTCTACTGTAATTATAAAATTATTATTGACTAGAGGATGTAATAAACCACATGCACTCTGATACTAAGACTAAAGCTTTTATATTATTGTGTTAAATTGTAAGTGCCACATATCAAGAGTGATATGAACTGTAGTGTTCATAGGAAGGCAGACAGAATGTAGAAAGGCTTGAGTGGAATGCAAAGATATTGGTGATATTTATTTTGGAGGGGTTTTTCTTCAGACATTTGAGTGACTGCCATGTATAAGAAGGAATAGAATTGTTCTGTCTTATTTTAGGTAGACAAATTAATTATAAGAAATGAAAGTTTCTGGTTCCACATTTAAGGTTCCATATGAGAACTTCTAAATGAAAATCAGCCCTGTCCTCATAAAATCATTGAAAGTATTCAAACAGAAGCCAAATCAGTGGTTTTCAAAGTAGAATCCCTATACTATCAGCATCACTGGGGCATATTACCTGTGTAGACCTGAAATTATGGATCACCAAGCTGAAAAACAGGTAACGGAATTAGTACAAATATGAAACTTAATTCATTTGTGTAAAACTGTTAAGGGAACTGTTAAGGGAAATCATTTTTAAGTAAACACTGATTTTGATTTTTAACACTGACTTTCAGAGATTATAAACTGATGTTATTTATTAGTAAAAGTGACTTAGCTTTTCCTAAGCAGAGGTTCTGCTTTAATCCAAAACAGAGCTGTATCAGTAGCAGAAAAGGGTATTGAAATAGCTTGCCCCTTTTATGTTATATTATTTTAATGTCAAAATATTACTGAGTGACATGTCACAGTATCACATTGACCGTGCTGTATACCTTTGATGAAAGTAATGCTAGTAACTGGAACCTCTGCTTTTTTAAAGTCACTGTTGTGGATGGAGTTTGTTTGCCTGCCATGAGTTTATTAACATGTTCTGTTTGCTGGGTCCTGAGTGAAGAACCTTAAGAGTTTTAGATTTATTTGTCATTTGTTCAAGGGTTCTCTAGTGGTCCCAGATGGTTTGTACCTAGGGTGTATCACATTTGCAGTATTTGTTTGTATGTGTTTAATTCTAATACAAGATTTTGACCATCACCCTATAAAAATAATGAGAAAAAAGTTTAAAGCCAGTTGTCCTGATTTTGAAAGCCATAATACAATGCAGTTGGTTTTTCATTATAAATTACACATTATATTTAAATGCATATCTCATACTGTATAAATTGAGGTTTGTAACTTTACTAGATGTAGTCCTATTTTTTTTCCTATCAGCCTAATAAGGAAACCAAAGAGAAAGCAAGTACCATGAAGAACCTATTGAAGGCCATGTATATCAGTTTTGGTCTTTAAACCTACCAGTGTAAACTTTGGAAAATATTTTAATTTTTTCACCAGAATATTCTCTGAATTACTGAATGTGATATTATATGCACTTAAGGAAAAAGTATTAAAGCAAGATGAAAACCAAGAAAATTAGAGTGATATATGAATGACGTCATATACATGACAAGGCTGAGTTTTGTAAGTTTTAAAATTAAATACTAGATTTAATAAAATATTCTTACCTTAACAGTTTTTTAAATGGCAGTTTTTTCTGAGAAGTCTTTTTTCCCATTTAAGATTTATCCATTTGAATCCAGTACCTAAGAGGCTTCAATTGATATTTGTTCAGTTCTGATGAATTTTTAAAGCAAGGAGAACAAAAACTTCATTCTCTATATGAAGTGTTTTTTAAAGCACTGGAAATCATAAGCCTTTTAATTGGAAACAATTTTAACTGGCTTTTTCCATTTTCAGGTTTTGATGTGGGAACCAGCTTTCTTACTAATTTTTAAAAGATGATAGAATTTTATATTCCTGAATTCTGTGTAATGCCAGTGAAGTGAATGGTAATATAAGTGATCTGATAAATTTGAAACCACTGGCCTACGATTCTTGGCTCATGTTTTACAATATCCTATGGTGTTTACTGTTACTTATGTGTTATTTACCTGTTTGCCCAATAACATGTCCAGCCAGCTCTCAATTGAAAGATGCTATGGGGTGCTAGAAGCTTTGAACGGGAATCCATTTTCAGCTTTGCCAGTCAGTTGGTACTGATTTGCTGGAACATACCACAGTCTTTCCTAGAGCAGAGGTTATCTCTTTATTAATGTGTGCTAGAAGTGAATAGTATGACTCCTAAGGGCCTTTCCACCTTTGACTTTTTATGACAATAATAAAGATACCCTATTATTTAACATATTATACTTTTAATTTAAAAAATATGTTCACGGCTTTTTCTTTTAATCTCAACTTTAAGAAGGCCATACATTGCTGTATTTTTACTGAGAGAATCCTAAGCCCATATAAATAGCATGACATATAAATTTGTTTGGCTAGTTAGTATCAAGAGCTAGTGTAAGAATTCAGTTCTAATTTTTAGTCCTGTGTGTTACAAATGTTATACTATATAATATTACTCTATGTTTTGTTTTTGGTGCTCACTTTTTGAGATATCACATTGAATTCAAATAGTAATGTGGATGTGTGGCTTCAGTAAAAATGGGAATCATTTATGTAAAGGTCTATTTTGATTAATTCTGGCAAAAATAGATTTCTTTTGGTGGATTAAAATATTCCTAATAACTGCAGACTTCTCTTTCCTGGGAGGTTTACTTTTAGACCTCAAAATTCTGATCCATTGCTTTCATCATTAAAAATGCACTCCTTCTTTGTAATGAGATCATGACAGAAAATGAAATTTATTTGTATGTGAGGCTTTCTGATGGTGAGACTTTGCAGCAGACACTTGACTCCCACCGTTCCAGTTCACACATGAAAGTGTCCTGCAAGTACCTGCGACTCTGGGATTTTCTCACCCACATGCAGGGCAGATCGGATGGGAATTGGAGAATAATTTTTCCAGCTTCCTTACCCTTCTGGTAATACTTCGAGGCATGTTTCCTAGAGTTTCCAGTGGGGCTAGACCTCACTGTCCTCAGCAGCAGGAAGACTGGACTGTTAAATAAGTATTCTTTATTTTCTTCCTCCTCTGTCTCACTTCCTATTCATTTATCAGTGTTTTCTGACATTACCTCCCAAATGAGATTCTTGCCTTTGAATCCTGTCTCAGAGTCAGTTTCTGGGGTCATCTAAAAAACATGTTTGATATGAAAAGTAAGTCATTACCAATATTCATTAGATATGAAAGATTTTTTTAAAGGCAGTTACTTTGAATAAAATTAAAAACAAGTATTAAATATTCTGACTTTTTTAGTCTCACAATCATGTCCATGTTCAAATGTGTTTCCTTAGCTTTCTTTCATAACAAAGGAAAGATTCAAGGTAAAAAACTCTTTAAGTAGAAATTCAAGGTAAATGTCTTATGTGGAAAGCTTTCTACTAGATCTGTTTGTTCTTTTCTTCTAAAAAAAAAAATTATAGCCTGATTTTCCAGATGCTTTATAAGGACACAGTGGGTTATCTATTTTGGTAGAAATTGGATTAACATGGAATTTGGTTCAGCCAAAATTACAGATTATAGTCTACTTGAATCCAACTTTCTTATCTCTTACTTGGTTTATTCTCCAGCAGGGACCACGGTTAGCCTTGCCAAACATTGATTGTAAGGATAAATTTAGTCCCTGGCTAATTTCCCCAAAGGTTGTTCTTTGGTACTTGTTCAGTAAAAAACTTTTTGATTTATTAAGGATTAAGGAATAGGGCATTTTTAAATTGAACAAGCCCTACATTAAGTCCAGTGTATTGTTTAAGTACATCTTTGTAGTTCTTTGATACCTTTTAAAAAATTAGAAATAATGATTTTTATATGATTTTTGAAAATTGATTTGAGAGATTTGTATTCATTTTAGGCACATATTATCAATCTTTTTTTCTCCCCATGTAAAAGTTATGTTTGTGTGTCTGAAATGTATTATCTATTTGATTTATGTGATGGAACATGCATGAATTTAACAAAGTTTATAGTTCTGTTTATAGGCGCATCCTAATATTAGCATGCACAATATTTTTCCATAGGAAAAACAAAATATTTAAAGAATATATTTTAGATATCCTTACTGTAAAGTAACATCTTTAAACATTTATATTTTTTTTAAGCAAAAATACTAGTGTATACAGAGTATTTTCCTTCAATGTAGATGCGTGTGATACCTTCACATTCTGCCATGTTCTTTTTAATATAGGACAGGGCATTTATTGACCTGTGAGGTTGCATTTTTCTGTTACAAATGATCGAAGGTCAGTTGGGTGATTAAATTGGGTAGTATGGTTTAGGGGGAAAATATGTTCAGGGGAAAATAAGCCTGACTTTCTCCTGGGATACCTCAAGCTGGTCTAAAGTGGAAATTGCTCAAAATCTCTGCAGTGGCATACTAGAATAGCTTGTGCATGTGTGGTAAGTTGCTAAGTGTCTGACTCTTAGCAACCCTGTGGACCATAGCCCACTAGGCTCCTCTGTCCTTGGTATTCTCCAGGCAAGAATACAAGTAACTATTCATTTATAATTATAAACTCGACTGTTTAAAAAAAAAATCAATCTTACTCATTTTATAAGTATAAGCTCAATTATGTAAAAAAAAATGTTACTTTTTAGTCATGTTATATCCCAACAACTACCTGGTTTATCAAATCCAGTTAAGGCTTTTGACATTTGAAATATCTCAGTATGATAGGTTGAAAATCTGGAATAAGAACCAGAGATGGTTTTAAAATGTATCAAGAAGGCATTCTCATTTCCTAAAGACCAAATATTTTCTATAAGGAATGTTAGATAAAAAATGTGGAATATCTTTTTACAGTCTTTACTGGAAGCTGATTCCTTGTGCTAAATGTGAACAGTCTCATGACAACTTGATGCAAAACAAGCTTGAAAAATTTCTCTCCTCAGAGTTTACATATTTTCCATCACCAGTAGGCCACTTATACAGTACCTCTATACTGAGTCTTTAAGTACAGCCTGACTTTTTTAAGGTTTAAAAATTGCTCCCTGCCTACATTAATGTTAAGTACTTGTATTTAGCAATGTTATATTTCTGGATGTTAGTTAATTTGATGAACCTTACAGCGTTATTCTGTTCTTCAAAGTTTTACTTGGTACAGTGTCTGAGAAAATTAGCTTGGATAAAATAATGATGCATATTTTACAGTTAAAATATTTTAAAATTTCTGTTTAATGAGTAGATCTCCATAATTGCCACAGATAATTTTGTGATTCTGATTCTGGTAGTTGCTTTTGTGTTAGGAAAATATTGTACCTCGCAGTACTTGATTTGTATTTTTTACTGTTTTTAAAAAATCTTCACATTTATTATCTCTTAACAGAAGTAATTTTTAGCTAAATGTTCACATTATTGAATGAGGAAAGTCGAACCAATTGTTAGGACTAAAACAGGCTGAAATTTAGATTTGGTGTTCTGCATGGAGTTTTGTTATTGAATATCTAAAGGATGTCAGTTTCCACCCAGGTATTTATGCATTAGAATTAATAATGGATTCCAAATCACTTGATTTTAATTTGCATTTTAAGTGTAATGTATAGATTCTACTTTATTAGTAAGTGTTGTTTTAAATTTCTGCCTTCATTTAAGCTTGTTTTTAAAATGAAGATTAAAAAATTTTTTTTAGCTAATAGAAATTTAGGTAAATATGTAGTATTTAAACTATTGCTAGTTTATTACTTGAACTTTGGTTCAGTGTGCAATAATAGCTTTTATGTGGTAAAACTACATGTTCCTTTTTTTTTTTCTCTCACTTGAAATACCTCTTTAACTGAAGTGATGTTTGTCCATAATAGCTTCAGGTTTCTGTGACCAATTCATATATGATTGAAGTGACTCTTGATATAAAATGAGTTAGAAAAATTATTTTTTAGCAAACTGAGTATTAACTTTAATACTATATGATAACAAAAAGCTATCTGGCTTGAATTTTTAGCCTTTCTTGTTATTTCTATCCTATTATTTCCCCTCCTTAAAAAAAAAAAGTCTACATTGCCAGTGCCTTCTCTACAACTTTAGGAAAACTGGATATTTGGCAGTAGAGTTATTTTCACTGAATTTTAGTCTTTGTGCCTGAAATAAGCAGTACTGACAGGAAGATATAATTAACTTCCCTCTCTTGTAACAGAGTTTATAGCACTTAATATTCTTAAAGAATAAACCTTTACCAAATTTTGTACTTATTTGCAGATCAGCCTAGGAACACCCTCAAGAAAGCAGTAGGTGGATTGTGTAGAAAATAGAGACACAGAGATTATTGATCATGGGGATTTTATCATGTTCACTGAAAAATAATAATCTTTCAAATAAAGATAATGAAGTTTATAAGTGGAAAATAATATGGTTAGTCAAAATATTAAAAAAAAAACTAAACTCTTGAAGACAAACTAAATTTTGTCTTCAATTTAGGAAAAGGGTATCTTTCATGTATTTGGCAACAAAACAGTAAATGCCAAGATTTATCTGTTTCTCTTCCCCTTTTAGTTGGTTGACCCAACCAAGGAGTTCAATAGTAGTATTACTGGTTTAATTCTATAATGCTTATTATCTCCTAACATTTAAAAAGACATTGCCTCCAAGATAAAAGATGCTGGTAAAAAGAGAAAAGATACTGGATCTATATCCATCCTTCTTTTTTCTCTATTGTATTCCCCCTCCACCCCCCACCAAATATTAAAAAACAACAACAATGACAACAGCCTACTTCTGTAGACCTGAAGAGGCTGCTTTTACCCAGGAGAAACTTTTTCAAGATAGCTCAAAACCTGTGACTTCTGTTCATAGGTAATATATTCATCCTCTTGTATCCTTAGCCGTGACTTTTTAATGAAGACTGAAACTCAGGAGATAATATCCAGCAGCCCATGTTTGTGTGCAAGAATGGTGTTAGGCATTTTCTTCCATTGTAGGGGATGTCTCAGATGCTTTTTTTATGGTTCCCTCCAAGGAGCTTTCCAGCCCCCCAAAATAGCATCCTGCCAGCATGACCCTCTTCTTCCCCCTTTTCCCTCTCTCTCCTTTTCTGTTTCTCCTCCTTCCTTCAGTGAAATACAGCAAGGAAAATAGGACCCTGTAAGTATGCAATTACTGTGTTTCATGTTCTTAATTAGCAGTCATAACTTCAGCATTATCTCCTAACAAGGCAGTTTTACCATGAGTCATATTCCTGTAGTTCATTGTCCTCTAAATATCAGTGTCAGTTTGGGTCACCTTTAAGTGTATTGAACATAGGGAAAAGGATAAAGGGAAGAAACAATAACTTATAACGTCACTGGGTTTCGTTGCTTATGGTATTTAATGTTTTAATCTTTTGCCAAATGAAAAACAGTCTTTTAAACAATAAGGGAAAAAATCATTTTATGCAAATGTTTGTAAACATGTATGTAAATATGTTGTTTTACCTCCAAAAATCATTAATAAAAATGGATTTTTAGTTTCTTCTTGAATGGGGTTCCTTTGTGTATAGTAGGGCAAATTTTGCAAGCCTAAAACAACATTTAAATAGGAGTTTCTTGTATCACATGATATCAGAAGGGACACAGCTTTTTCTGTTTTGTCATTTTTCATCTTTTGTCTCTGTTTTCCCTTTATCTTAGAAAGAATGTCATTTTTCTTTTTTTGATTGAGGTATAACTGACAAATTATATTAGTATACATTGCAAAATGATCTCCATAATAAGTCTAGTTAACGTGTCACCATACAGTAATACAATTTTTTTCCTTGTGATTAGGTCATTTGAGATCTTGCTTTTAGCAGCTTTCAAATATGTAGTACATTTTTATTAACTATCGTAACTATACTGTACATTACCACCTCTATTATTTATGTTTTATAGCTTAAATTTTTGTTTCTTTTTTTTTTTAGATTCCACCTTTAAGTTAGATCTTACATTATATACCTTTCTCTGACTTATTTCACTTAGAATAATGTCCTCAAGGTCCATCCACATTGTTGCAATTGGCAAGATTTTATACTTTAAAAATGACTGAATAATAATACTCTTATGTCATTATGTCATATCCATACATCGGTGGATTCTTAGATTGTTTTCCTATCTTGGCTACTGTAAATAATGCTGCAGTGAACAGAGGTGCATATATCTTTTTCAGTTAGTGTTTCCATTTTTTAAATGGAATAAATACCCAGAAGTGAAATTACTAGATCATATGGGAGTTCTATTTTTAATTTTTTGAGGAAACTCCATACAGTAGTTGGCCTCTTTCTCAGAAAGATGGAGACCTGTTTCATAGTAACTACACCAGTTAAATCCCCTCCAATAGTGTACGAGTGTTACCTTTTCTCCAAGTCCTTTCCAACACTTTTTATTTATTGACTTTTTTGATAATAGCCATTCCGCTAGGTGTGAGGTGGTTTCACTGTAGTTCTGATTTGCATCACCCCGATGATTAGTGATGTTGAGCATCTTTTCACATACCTGTTGGCCATGAGCATGTATTCTTTGGAAAAATGTCTGTTCACATTCTCTGTCCATTTTTGAATTGGGTTTTTTTCTCTTGTGGTGTGTGAGCTCTTTATGTATTCTGGGTACTAGCCCCTTACCCGTTACGTGGTTCTCAGGTGTTTTCTCCCGCTCTGGGTGCTGTCGTTTCATTTTGTTAATTGCTGCTCAGAAGCTTCTCAGTGTGATAGAGTCCCACTTGTTTATTTCTGCTCTTGTTGTCTTTGCTTTTTGAATCAGATCCAAAACGTCATTGCTAAGATTGATGTTAAGGAGGTTACCATGTATGTTTTCTTCTAGGAGTTTTATGGTTTGAGGTCTTGCATTTGCATTTTTAATCCATTGTGAGTTAGTTTCTGTGTATGGTGTTAGACAGTGGTGCAGTTCCATCTGTGCTCATTGCTGTGCATTAGATAAACCGGCCATCTCTTCCAAGTCTTGAAGGAATAGCCTTGTGTCAGAGATAAACCTTTTCATTCAGCCCTGCCCTAACTCTTATGTCTCAAGCCTTTGTAACTGTTCATGTAGCCTATTTTATTTTTAATAACCTCCAATAGTTGAGGGTGTGCCAAGACCTGTCAGTGTCCCAAAGCAGAGTATTTTAGCACCTAGATTCAGGCTGGTTGGGAGCCAAACCCTCAGGCTGCAGCTTTTGAAGCATGTAAACATACACAACCCCATGGGACTGCAAGCATAAGCCCTGTTGGAGACCAGAGCTGGGCAATCTGGAGGTGTTCCCTAGGCAACAGTTGCACAAATGTGTGCTCCAGACGAGTGTATAAGCTCCTTTCTAGAAAATACCCAAAAGCTCTAGCAAGCAGATGGAGAATGCAGAGATGACACCCTGTTCCCGGAGGACCTCTGTAGTCTAGATGCGTGGCAGGCAGAAGCCTGCCCCTCAGGCTGAAGTTACAGGACAAGCAAATAGGCCTCTTTCTCTGGAAGGTGGATGTGTGTTTCAGCCGACTGTCCTTGAAGTGCCCTGAGGGTGGCAGGCTACTTAAAACTGCCTCTTGGGAAAAACAAAAAACAAAAAACTGCCTCTTGGACAGTTTCAGTTTCAAGGGACCCAAGAATGCAAGCCCCGCCCCACCCCCCCACTGGGTTTTCAAAAAGAAACAAAAAATAATTCTGGAAGTTGAAACTGCTTATTGCCATCCACTTACAGGACGACATCATACGTACAATGAGAGAAGAATGGCTATCCTACCCGTTTTGCAGAGTCCTTACACATGGTTTAAACATTTTTAAGAGTTTTGTGCTTGATTTTGGACTCCACCCATGGAAAAAGGAGAGAAAAATTAAGAGTAAGGAGTCACATATAATTGAAATAAAAATTGGAGTAAGATATAAGAAAACTTAAATAGGAGGGTGAAGAAGTCAGGCTTGACTAGTAGCATGTGGATGAGTGACTCTCTCTAGTATCTAACCATCTCTAGGAGGATGATGATGTGCGTTTGTTTCAGTCAGTAGCTAGTTCTAAACAGTCATGAGTCAGACCAGACCCAGGGAAAAAGTTGGGTGCTTCTGGAGCATAACAGAACACACAGTCACGGGAAGGTTTGGTGAAGAAAACAGGATTCGTCAAGAATGGTTGTAGCTAAGGTTCTGCCCAGGAAAAATTAAAAAGATTAGGGAAGTTCCTTTAGAAATTTCTCTTAGTTCAAAGTGAGATTGTAGAATGAATTGTTAAGGGTAATGCCACAAGGCCTTTTGTGTGGTGTATGTTGTGGGTGTTTCTGACTCTGTGACCCTGTGAACTGTAGCCCACCAGGCTCCTCTGTCCGTGGAGTTCTCCAGGCAAGAATGCTAGAGTGGGTTGTCATTCCCTTCTCAGGAGATCTTCCCACCTAGGAATTGAACCTGGGTCTCCTGCATTGCAGGCAGACTCTTTACCATCTGAGCTACCAGGGAAGCTGTAGAATTCATTATTAAGGGTAATGCCACAAGGCCTTTTGTGTGGTATATATTGGGAGTGTGTTGGAGGGAGGGAAGCAAAAGAGAATATACCTCAAAACAAAAGTTTTTGAGTAATTGTTGTTTAGTCCGTTAACTGTGTAAACTGTAGCCCCCATGGCTCCTGTGTCCACAGAATTCTGGCAAGAATGCTAGAGTGGGTTGCCATTTCCTTCTCCAGGGAATCTTCCCGATCCAGGGATTGAAGCTGCGTCTCGTGCATTGGCAGGTGGATTCTTTACCACTGAGCCACGAGGGATTGCTTTACCCTAAACTTACTTCTCTGAGCAGGATAGTCAAAATATTAACTTGATGGATGGCCTACAGATAATGTAACAGTTTATTTGCTAACTCACGTCTGACTGTTTTGCCATCCCATGACTGTAGCCCTTCAGGTTTCTTTGTCCATAGGATTTCCCAGGCAAGAATACTGGGAGTGGGTTACCATTTCCTCCTCCAGGGGATCTTCCCAACCAGAGATCTAACCTGCGTCTCCTGCATTGGCAGGTGGATTCTTGACCACTGAGCCACCAGGGAAGCCCATATAACACAATACAGATTACTTAAATCATTAGAGAATTATGTGTGTGAAAACTCCTAGACCAGTGAAAATTGATAACTGGTATAAAAATGCAGTTTTTGAAAATGCAGAAACTTCCAAGTTTTTTCAGCTGAATTTCTTAGAACCACTGTGAAAGTTGGGGAAATATGAATTAGTAATTTTAATATAGAAAAATCTTTTACTTCATTAAAATTTATGAGATAGCTGTTTTGAAGTCCTTAATTTTTTTTTTTTTAATTGATGTTCTTTAATCTGGCACAGGAATCAAGGCATCTGCAGCTGTGATTCTCAGGGACGTAATGTCATTTTAAAACTTAGCTGTGCTTTTAAAATAACAGTGTTCTTAAACAGTTCTTTCTTGGCAACACTCTTAAAATGCCTTTTTCCATCTTTTAAAATGTCACATGGCATTTAAATAATTTTTTTTTTTTTCGGTAAAAGCATTCGATGAGCCTTATGAGTGTATTATATACCTCGTAATGGAAAATGATAACATAACCTTGTAATATTCAGCCAGTTTGAAGCTATATTATAGATCAGATCTCAACATAGAAAGTACTGAATAACAATGGAAACAGTATACAAAAGTAGGCTTTGAGTCAGAATGAATTTGGATACAATGTGATGATCCCCTAGAATAAGGTATGCCAGTCAACTGAGAAGACCTTTGTCTTCTACAAGCTGAGCAGAATTCATGTACACAGACAGCTGCTGTCCTTGTGCTAATATCTGGGTAGCGATTGCTTACCAGCACTTTGGCACTTGCTGTAACTGTTTCACGACTTGTGAGATACTGATTTTTATTCTCCTCAGTGATCACCTTAAGCCTTAAGAAGGATATGAAGCATGTTGGAGTAGTTAATAAATTAGGTTTTTGTCAGATCACGTGTACCTTTGAAATTTAAGTTGATTCATTTTTTTTTTTAAAATAGACTTTCAGAGCAGTTTTAGGTTCACAGAAAGATGGATGAGAAAGTACAGACTTCCCGTATACCGCATTTCCTGACATGTGCACAACCATTCCCACTATCATGGCCTGAGTCAGAGCGGTATATTTGTTAAAATCCATGAACCAGCACGGACACATTTCACTCAAAGCCCACAGTTTACAGCATTGCAGTGTACCTTCAGTGGGTTTTGATAGACGTGTAATGACACGTGTCCACCATTATAGTATCATATAGAATAGTTTCATTGCTCTAAAAAGTCTTGTATGCCTCTCCCTTCATTCCACCATCCTGCATACTCCTGACCATCACTGATCTTTTTACTGTTGTCATAGTTTTGCCTTTTCCAAAATGTCATACATTGGGATCATAAGCTATGATAACATTTTCAAATTTGCGCCTTTCACTTACTAATGTGCATTTAAGTTTCCTTCAGGTCATTTTATGGCTTTATAGCTCACTACTTTTTTGTGCTAATATTCCATTGCCTGGATGTACCACAGTTCATTCATCCATTCACCAACTGAAAGACATTTTGATTGTTTCCAAGTTTCAGCAATTTTGAATAAAGCTACTATACACATCTTTGTGAAGGTTCTTGTGTGAATGTAAGGTTTCAGCTCATTTGGATAAGTACCAAGTAGTGTGATTGCTGAATTGTTTGGTAAGGGTGTGTTTAGTTTTGTAAGAAATTGCCAAACTGTTTTCCAAAGTGACTGTACTATTATTTAATTTTTTTTATTGTGGTAAAAATCACATAAAACATACTACTTTAACCACATTTAACTACAGTTCAGTAGTACTAAGTACATTCACATTTTTGTGCAATTTCCACTATCATCCATTTCCCATATTTTTCACTTTTCTAAACAAATTCTGTCCCCATTAAACACTTAAGTTCCCAGCCCCTGCCCTCACCCTGGCCCCTGGCATCTAGCAGGGTACTTTCTGACTCTACGAATTTGACTATTCTAGGTACCTCGTATAAGTGGAATCAAGTAGTACTTGTCTGCACCTACTGTATATTGGAATGAATTTTTAAGGTTAGCTTAATATATGTGACTTTACTGTTCCTATTGCATTTTCAGCAGCAGTGAATAAGAGTTATTGTTGCTCCTTTCCTCCCCAGTGTTTGGTTTTGGATTTTTGCTGCTTGTTTCTAAATTTGTCACAAGGGGGATTTATCCATAAATTGTTGAATTGGTGTGTTTGTTGGGGAAGGCTTCCTATTTTGTCATCTCGCTGATACCATTGCTATATGGTGCTTCTATGTTAAGACCTTAACCAAAGCGATGACTGGCCAAGAAAAAAATTTTTTTTAAAACCTTGTAAAGTTATTTTTTTTTTTTTTGTTTACTTAGAACTCTGAAGAGTTAAACTCCTCTCTGTGAGACTTACCTGGAATACGACTGTTACCTGGAATTAGACTATGTAAAAAAACTAAAGAACCCACTCAGGCTATCTATAGTATTTTTTCCTGTATTTTCTTTTTATGTTCTTAAAGCTTCTCTTAAAAAGTGAAACAAGTTCTGGTTCTTCAAGACTGTGGTTGCAGTGGTTTGATTTGAGAAAAGCTGAGTCTTCTAAAGGTCCTTGGGGGATTTAGTACATTTATGTGGTTAATGTAGTAACAACCTGTTGGTATTCTAGCACAGTATATTTCATGCTATACAGTAAAGGGTTGAGTGGTGACCATTTATTCACTCACTTGTTTTCCTTAGTACCTTCCTGGCAGAGTTAACTTGTGGGTGAAATGGAAGATTTTCTTGTGATATTTAAATTTATGTTAAATCTGTATACAGTATTTGTTGAGTCAAGATACTACAGCTGTCTGAACAACCAAAGATTATAGCAGCAGTAATCGAAGTAGTTAATACTCCTTTGGATAGTCTTGACTGCATCTGCTACCCCATACTCTCTCCATTATGGAGTATCAGGACACGTGGCCGTGCTTGTTCAGTGCTACTTCTCATATTTTTGCCAAGTGAGAGTGTTCAAACTTGTGACATCACTGTTTTGTGGTGTTTTGAATTGGTATGTAGATTCTGGAAGCATCGAGCTTAGCTGGGTTGTGGAGAATAACCTGTTCTTTATTTCTGTAAGATCTCCAGGGGAAGCTTTATAACTTTACCTAACAATACGTATGTATTCATTTTTCTCTGTGTACTTGAAATCATTTTCAACTTCCTTACCTATCAACCCCAACTACTCTTCCTTGGCTTAATTCATTCTTATCCTTGCATATTTCTTCACTGACTGCTTCCATTTCATCATCTTCTCGGTTGTTTTGTTTACCTGAGGTGTTTCTTTATCATCTTTTGATAATGGAAACATATTATAATGAAGTCCTAGGCTAGGTTACTTTCATCTTTTACCTCCTAAAATAAGGCCACTTTATCAGTTTGCCATGACAATACTGTTGTCTTCTCGAGAATGCTAGAGTATTCTGGCTTATAGTTACTTGCTTCTTGGCGGGGGAAACATTGACTCAATTGAATGTTCTACACCCATGATGTTTGTCCAAGGTAATCCTACTAGGATGTATTGTTACTTACGACTGCATAACTGACTACTACAAAAGTAATAATTTAAAGCTAAACCTATTTATCATCTCACAGTTTCTGTGGGGTAGGAGTCTGAGCACAGCTTCAGTGGTTGGTCATCTGCCTCATAGGTGGTATCTCATATGGATTCAAAGTGTCATTCAGGGTTGGAGTCTCATCTGAAAGCTTGACTGAAGAAGGTCTGTTTCCAAGCTCATGTGTGTGGTTTTGGCAGGATTGAGTCTTTTAGGGTTGTTGGACTAAGAGTTTAGATCTGTAGCTTCCTGCCAGGCCAGAAGTTCCTTGTTGTCTAGGCTTCCCGAACATGGCAACTTCATCAGAGCCAGCAAGAGAATAAAACTGAAATGTATTTGGGGCCAATAGCATACATAGAAGTAAAATGTCTAAAAATAATATCAGTGTGAAAATGGGGAATGGGCAGTATGCATTTGTAAGATTCTTACAGTATGTGTGAAGTGGTATAATGTTATTTGAAGATTGGCTATATGTTGTAAACTCCAGCAACTACTAAGACAAAATAACAAAATGAAGAGTTATAGCTGATTAACCAATAATGCAAACAAAGTTGAATTATTAAAATGAAATAAAAGAACCAGGTGAACCCAGAAGAAGTTAGGGAAAGAGGAAAGGAACAAAGACCACGTAAGACAAAACAACTATGAAAAACGTAGATTAAAGGTAGTCATTAAAAAATCTTTTTTTCTGATCACAGTAGAATTAGACTAAAATTAATGATAAAGTTTCTGGACCAACTTCAAATATTTTAAAATTTTAAAACATGCTTTTAAATATTGAGTCAAGAAATATTTTGGACTGAATGATAGCTAAAGCAATGCTTAGAGAAAAATTTGAATGCTTTTTTAGAAAATAGAAAAGGTTGCAAGTTTATAATCTAAACTACTTTTCAAAACTAGAAAAGAAACAGCAAAGTAACACAAAGTATAGATACATTGTACTTTATACTATTTAACCCAAAGTATAAAGATCTTATCTGCAAAGATAAGAGCAGACTCAGTGATACAGAAAACAAACAAAAATAAATGGAATCAAAATGGATTTTGTGAAAAAGCAATATAGATATATTTCTATCCAAGTAGGTCAGAGTGTGAAGACATGAATAACTTGTAAGAATGACAGAGGGGACATCACTACAGACCATTTAGATATCAAAATAATTAAAGAAACTTGTAATTTTATGCCAATAAACTTGACAACTTAGGTGAAATGGGTAGACACACCTACCAGAGCTCATTCAAGAAACTAGATAACTGGGAAAGTAGTGACATCTTTTAAAGGAAGTAAAGTTAAATACCTTCCACAAAGGAAACTTCTGTCTTAATTAGATGACTTCACTAGTAAATTCTAACAAGCATTTAAGAAGGAAACAATACTAATTTCATACAAACTCATAAAATATAGAACAGTTATAAAATATATGAATAAAAATAAATGAATATAAATAAATCTATATAAAATATAGAACATAAAATAAGGAACATTCCCCAGGTTTTGAGTCCAGCATTATCCTGATACCAAACCAAGACGAAATACAACTGAAAAAATTTCAGAAAAACCCAGTAATAGAAAAATGGCAAACCAATATTCCTGATAAACACTGATACAAAAATTCTTGAGAAAATTTTAACAAATTGAGTTTGACAACATGAAAATATTATTATGGTGACTGACTGTATTTTATCTCAGGAATGCAGGCTTAGTTAACATTTAAGAATCAGTCAGAGAAAAATAAATACTGTGTGATTTCATTTGTATGTGGAATCTAAAAAACAAATGAACAAACAAAACTAAACAGAAAAAGACTCGGATACAGAGAACCGTGGTTGCCAGAGAGGAAGGTGGTGTGGGGAATGAATGAAACAGATGAGAGGGATTAAATGCAAACTTCAGTTATAAGAGAAGTGTCACAGTGATTAACACGTGGAGAATACAGTCAGTAAGACTGTAACAACTTTGCATGGTGACAGATTACCATTGTAAATTTTTATACTATATAAAATATTGAATTACTATGTTGTATACCTAAAATCAATATATGTGTAAACTATACCAACAATAAAAAAAGAATTTAACTCATGGCATAATAAAGAAGAAAATCATATAAACACTTTAATAGATGTGGAAAACACATTTGATACCCATGTAAGATAAAAAGTCTTCTATGAGCAAAGAATAGATTAAGAACTTCCTCAGCTTAATAAAGGATGTCTACAGTAAACTTACAGCTAATGTCATACCTGATGGTGAAAGATTGAATACTTTACCCCCAAGATTGAGAATAACACAAGGATGTCTGCTTTAATTATTTTTATTCATCTTTGTACTGGAGGTTTTCAACAGTGCAGTAAGGTACAAAGAGCATTCAGATCTCAAAGGAAAGAATGAAGTTGTTTTCTATGTTAATTGTATGATTGTCTAGAAAATCCTTAAAAATATTTTTAAAAATTCATTGAGAATAATAAATTCAGCAAGCTTACAGTATTCAAAGTTAATATACAATATTCAATTTTATTTCTACATACTTGTAATTAATGATTGGAAATTGAAGTTGATGATACCACCCAAAGCAGTATTAAAACATAAACCATGGACTTCCCTGGTGGTCCAATGGTTAAGAATCTGCCCCTGCTCATCACAACTAGAGAAAACCTGTGTGAGACAATGAAGACACCACAGCCAAAAAATAGATCTTAAAAAAATAAAGAAAACATAAACTACTTAGAAGTAAACTGTAAAAATCTTACATTATTGGTATACTCAAAATTCCAAACTTATGCTTAGTGAAACTAATGCCAGTTAATGGAGTTATATGCCGTATTACTGAGTTAAAAACCTCAATATTATTAAGATTAATTATAACCAAATTTATGTTTTGCATCAATGAATTTTCAATCAGTATCCAAGAAGAGTTTGTTTTTTCTTGTTCAGTCTCTCAGTCACGTCTGACTCTTTGGGACGCCATGGACTGCAACACACCAGGCTTCCCTGTCCTTCACCATCTCCAGGTGCTTGCTCAAACTCATGGCCATTGAGTCAGTGACGCCATCCAACCATCTCATCCTCTGTTGTCCCCTTCTGCCTTCAATCTTTCCCTGCCTCAGGGTCTTTTCCAGTGAGTCAGCTCTTTGCATCAGGAGGCCAGAGTATTGGCGCTTCAGCATCAGTCCTTCCAATGAGTATTCAGGACTGATTTCCTTTAGGATGGACTGGTTTGATCTCCTTGCTATCCAGGGGACTCTCAAGTGTTTTCTCCAACACCACAGTTTGAAAGTGTCAATTCTTCAGCGCTCAGCCTTCTCTATGGTCCAATTCTCACATCCATACATGACTACTGGGAAAACCATAGTTTTGACTATACAGATCTTTGTCAGCAAAATAATATCTCTTGTTTTTTTCCCCTAGCTTTCTCTCTATATAGTTGACATTACATTCTGTAAGTTTAAGGTGTACAACATGATGATTTGATACATGTATATATTGCAAAATGATACCACAGGTTAGTTAATACATTCATTACTTCATGCAGTTACCTTTTTTGTCTGTAGTGAGAACACTTAGGATCTAATTCTATAGCAATTTTCAAGTATACAATACACTTATTAACTATAGTCACCATGTTATATTGATACATTAAAGCCCTAGAATTTAATCATCTTACTGTTGGAAGTTTTACCATTTGACCAATATATTACTTATAAATAATTATACCAATTTTTCTACCAAGCTTTCAGGAAAGAACAAACTCTTGGCTACCTGGCTGGGCAAAAAAAAAAAGGGGCAAGTCTTTCAAAAATTTGAATAAGGTGACTAAAGGCCTCCATCTCAGAGGGCAGTAATGCATAAAGTTTTCATAAATATTTATATCTCCATTATATATTTTTTTCACTTACTACTGTATAACATTTTTCAAATATTTACTTGAATTTTTAATTTCAAGCATTTAATTGAAAGTTTTGAAATGTGGTTAAGGACCATTTGCATTAGAATTACCTTAGATGTTCATCCCATACACAAAATAAACTAAAAATGGATTAAAGACCTAAATATAAGACTGGATACTATAAAACTCTTAGAGGAAAACATAGGCAGCACACTCTTTGACATAAATCACAACAATATAGAGTAATGGAAATACAAGCAAAACTAAACAGGGCATAATTAAAAGCTTTTGTACAGCAAAGGAAACCATAAAATAAGCCCACAGAATGGGAGAAATTTGCAAATGATGTGACTGACAAGGGGTTAATCTCCAAATTTTGCAAAGAGCTCATGTGGCTCAATACCAGGAAAACAACCTAATTAAAAATGGGCAGAAAACCTGAATAGACATTTCTCCAAAGAAGACATACAGGTGGCTAAGACGCACATGAAAAGATGCTCAGCATCACTAATTTAGAGAAATGCAAATCCAAACTACAATGAGATATCATCTTACACCAGTCAGAATGCCTGTCTGTGGTATGTCAGTCCATGAAATTCTCCAGGCAGGAGTACTGGAGTGGGTAGCCCTTCCCTTTTCTAGGGGATTGAACTTGGATCTCCTGCATTGCAGGCAGATTCTTTACCATATGAACCACCAGGGAAGCCTCAGTTAGAATGGTCATCATCAAAAAGTCCACAAACAATAAATGCTGGAGAGGGTGTGGAGAAAAGGGAGCCCTCTTACACTGTTGGTGGAACTGTAAAGTGGTATAGCCACTATGGGAAATAGTATGGAGGTTCCTTAAGAAGCTAGAAATTGAGCTACCATATGACCCAGCAATCCTACTCTGGGACATATTTCAAGAGAATTACATGGTTCAAAAGGATATGTATACCTCAGTGGTCATTGCAGCATTATTCACAGTAGCCAAGACACAGAAGCAACCTAAATGTCCATCGACAGAGGAATGGATAAAGAAACTGTGGTGCTCATGTACAGTGGAATATTACTCAGTCATTAAAAAGAATGATCGTGTCCTTTGCAGCTATGTGGATGGACTTGGAGATTATCATAATAAGTGAAGGAAGTCAGAGAAAGAGGAGTATCATGTCACTTATATGTGCTGCGCTTAGTCCCTCAGTCATGTCCGACTCTTTAGGACCCCATGGACTGTAGCCAAACAGGCTTGTCTGTTCATGGGGATTCTCCAGGCAAGAATACTGGAGTGGGTTGCCATTCCGTCCTCCAGGGGATCTTCCCAACCCAGGGATTGAACCCAGTTCTCTCACATTGCAGATGGATTCTTTACCATCTGAGCCACCAGGGAAATATATGTTGTTGTTCAGTCAATCAGTTGTGTCCGAATCTGTGACCCAATGGACTGCAGCATGCCAGGCTTCCCTGTCCTTCACCATATCCTAGAGCTTTCTCAAACTCATGTCCATTGAGTTGGTGATGCCATCCAACCATCTCATCCTCTGTTGTCCCCTCTCCTCCTGTCTTCAATCTTTCCCCACATCAGGGTCTTTTCCAATGAGTTGGCTCTTTGCATCAGGTGGCCAAAGTATTGGAGCTTCAGCTTCAGTATCAGTCCTTCCAATGAATATTCAAGATTGATTTCCTTTAGGGTTGAAACTGGCTTGATCTTGCTATCCAAGGACTCTGAAAGAGTCTTCTCCAGCACCACAGTTCAAAGGCATCATTCTTTAGCACTCAACATTTTTTTACTGTTCAACTCACAACTGTACATGACTACTGGAAAAACCATAGCTTTGACTATATGGACCTTTCTTGGCAAAATAATGTCTCTGCTTTTTAATATGTCATCTAGGTTTTTCATTGCTTATCTTTCAAGAAGCAACTGTCTTTTTTTTTATTTTTTATTTATTTATTTTTTTTGCACTTTATTTTTTTAAAATTAATTAATTAATTTATTTTTTCAGTGGGTTTTGTCATACATTAACACGAACCAGCAATAGATTTACACGTATTCCTCATCCCGATCCCCCCTCCCACCTCCCTCTCCACCCGACTGCTCTGGGTCTTCCCAGTGTACCAGGCTCGAGCACTGAGCAACTGTCTTTTAATTTCATGGCTGCAGTCACCATCCACAGTGATTTTGGAGCCCAAGAAAATAAAATCTGTCACTGTTTCCATTGTTTCCCCATCTATTTACAATGAAGTGATGTGATCACATTCCATGATTTTAGTTTTTTGAATGTTGAGGTTTAAGCCAGCTTTTCATTTTCTTCTTTCAACTTCATCAGGAGGCTCTTTAATTCCTCTTTGCTTTCTGCCATAAGGGTGGTGTCATCTGCATACCCGAGGCTATTGATATTTCTCCCAGCAATCTTGATTCCAGCTTGTGCTTCATCCATCCCAGCATTTCACATGATGTACTCTGCATATAAGTTAAACAAGCAGGGTGACAATATATAGCCTTGATGTACTTCTTTCCCAGTTTTAAAGCAGTCTGTTGTTCCATGTCCGGTTCTAACTTGCTCCTTGACCCACATACAGATTTCTCAGGAGGCAGGTAAGGTGGTCTGGTATTCCCATCTCTTGAAGCATTTCCCACAGTTTGTTGTGATCCACACAGTCAAAGGCTTTAGTGTAGTCAATGAAGCAGAAGTAGATGTTTTTCTCGAATTCTGTTGCTTTTTCTATGACCCAACAGATGTTGACACTTTGGTCTCTGGTTCCTCTGCCTTTTCTAAATCCAGCTTGTCATCTGGAAGTTCTTGATTCACATACTGTTGAAGCTTAGCTTGAAGGATTTTAACTATTGCTTTGCTAGCATGTGAAATGAATGCAGTTGTGCCATAGTTTGAACATTCTTTGGCGTTGCCTTTCTTTAGAATTGGAATGAAAACTGACCTTTTCCAGTCCGTTTGCCACTGCTGAGTTTTCCAAATTGCTGGCATAATGAGTGTAGCACTTTAACAGTATCCTTTTTTTAGGATTTGAAATAGCTCAGCTGGAATTCTATCACCTCCATTAGCTTTGTTCATAGTGATGCTTCCTAAGGTCCACATGACTTCACAGTCCAGGATTTCTGGCTCTAGGTGAATGATCACACCATCATGGTTATCCGGATCATTAACATCTTTTTTATATAGTTCTTCTGTGTATTCTTGCCACCTCTTCTTAATATCTTCTGCTTCTCTTAGCTCCATGCCTTTTCTGTCCTATATTGTGCCCATCTTTGTATGAAATGTTCCCTTGGTATCTCTAATTTTCTTGAAAAGATCTCTAGTCTTTCCCATTCTATTGTTTTCCTCTATTTCTTTGCCTTGTTCACATAAAAAAGGCTTTCTTATCTCTCCTTGCTATTCTCTGGAACTCTGCATCCAGATATTTTATTTACAAAACAGAAACAGATTAACAGACTTGGGAATGAATTAATGGTTACCATAAGGGAAGGGTGTGGGGTGGGGACAGACTTGGAGTTTGGGATTGACATGTCCACACTGCTGTATTTAAAACAGACAACCAACAAAGGCTGTGCAGCTCAGGGAATTGTGCTCCATATTCTGTAATAACCTAAATGGGAAAAGAATTTTGAAAACGAGTAGAAACATGTATGTGTAACTGAATTACATTGCTGTACACCTAAAACTAACTCAACATAGTTAGTCAACTACAAGATAAAATAAATATTTAATGTGTACTATCTTGTAAATGTAAAATATATACCATATCTCAAAGACTTGGTGCAAAATGTAAAGTAACTCAATAGTTCTAATATTGATTACATGATGAAATGATAATACTGTTGATATACTGGTATAATTAAATGTCGTGAAATTCTTAAAAGAGAATTCCCTTAGGTGTTTAAAGGCTTCAAACCTGAGCCATTAATTAGAATTCTTTGAGGATAGTCTAGGAAACCCAACTCTTAGCCATCTTCCTGTCAGAATTACTCACTGAATTTTGAAAACTACTGAAATGATTATAAAATGTGTATAACTGGGAGCCTGTGGGAAGTGAGGGGGTTCCCAGGTGGTGCTAGTGGTAAGGAACCCGCCTATCAATGCAGGAGACATAAGAGATGCAGGTTCGATCCCTGGGTCGGGAATACCCCTTGGAGAAGGAAATGGCAAATCCCTCCAGTATTCTTGCCTGGAAAACCTCATGGACAGAGGAGCCTGGTGGGCTACAGTCCATGGAGTCGCAAAGAGTCAGATATGAGTGAAGTAGCTTAGCACATTGAAGGAAGTAATGTTACTCTATCAGCTGTTAAATACCGTCTTTTAAAAAAAATTATTTATTTGACTGCATTGGGTCTTACTTTTGACTCATGGGCTCTCTAGTTGTGACACATGGGCTCAGTAGTCGTCGCATGTGGGCTTAGTTGCCCATCTAGGGTTCGAATCTGCATCACCTTCATTAGAAAGCAGATTTTTAACTACTGGACCACTAGGAAAGTCTGAGTACCTTTAATATCTACAGTTTTTAGACAGTGGCATTTACTTTACTGAAACAGACTGTAAGTTACTGATACAAATGAATTTGATTTTCTGGAAAACGAGATAAAACTGTTGAATATGGACTCGTCCAACTTTGTGTTAATAGAAATAACATGGTATTAAATCAGGTCTAAATTTCTACTTCATCTAAAGGTCCTTACATCAAGTAAACAATAGTCATTAATCTCACACATTTTAATTTGGATGAATTTATTACAGAGTTTCCCAGAAAGAGGATTATGGGATATTCTGCATCCAGAGTATTTGAGATATTCTGTATCAAAAGGTAATTTTTAGTAAAGTAAAAGGTCAGCACTGCTGTTTTCAGATGGGTGTTTGGATAACTGTTTCAAACTGAAGTCCAGGCCTGACAGGAAAGACTTGGTTTTTTTCATGCAAAAGGAACAAAAGGAACACTGAGTTTTGGACTTGGGATTCGTAGTTGTAAAGTGTTGGATTTTGAGTCAGATATTACTCTGGAGCCTGACCTTGGATGAATTACTTAATTTCTCTTATTGTGTTTCCTAATCTGTAAAATTGAAGCAATAATGACAGTTTTTTTCCCTAGTATTGTGAAATGATATAATGTATGTGCTTTGTTAAGCAAGGAACTTGTATGTGCCAAGTATTTGATCAATGGTAGCTTTATTTCCTCTAGTACTAAACTTTCATCAAGAATGCATTGTATGCTAGACACCTGAGGGGAGGGATAAAAACTAGTCTAGAAGAAATAGGCTAGAAGTATTTTGACAGATTCTTTTCAAGTTTAATTACGGAGATTTTTAGTGACAGACTCATCAAAGAAAGTTGAAAGGGAAACCCTAGAAGGAGCAAAGTTATGCTTGATCAGATTAACTGGAGAGCCTGACACTGCACATGTTAACAGTTACTTCTCTAACCATCTTATTCCCACTGCTTTAGAACAGTTGATGCATGTTAGTTTCAGAACTGTGAGGAGAGGAGACGGCAAAGGGAAATAAACTCTTGAATAAGTCTTTGGTTGGAGACATTTCGAGTCCTGCGGACCTTGTTTTCTTGAGACAAGTTAAGCAGCTCACTTGGAGATTGTACTTAGAACCATTGTTGTAGCACCAGGCACCTGAACTCAGAGAAATGGATACTCTAAATAAAAGGCGCAAAGAAAATAACTTGAAATAAGAAATAACAGAATCTCAACCTTTCATTAATATTATTTAGCACATTATTACCAAGTACCCACTATATGCCAAGTTTTATGCCTTTGAAAATGAGAAAGCATATGTTCTGGCCTCTTGTGGTACTCAGTCTAGAAGAAATGAGTTAACCTGAGGAAATGTAGGCTCTCCCTATCAGGAACTATACTACAGTGTATATTGCTCATGGCATAAAGTGTTGTCCTTTCTGAAAAACCAGAGGTAACCAGAACTTACATGGAGGCCTCCATGAGTCTTCTTACGCCCTCAAAGGGAGAATGAAAGGGCAACAGACCTGGGTGATTCTAGGCTTGACTTCCTGTTATAGAAGAACTAAGATTTGTCATATTTTCTGCCTCAACTCTTATGAATAGTCTTTAATGAAGTCTGTTGTAAATTTGTACTCCAAGTGAATAACATATGAAGTAAGTTAACCATCCAATGAAACAATCTATTTTAAAAACTCATTTTAAGAATAGTTATTGAGTGCTTCAGCTCCAGAGTCAGACATCTGCATTTGAATCCTAACATGTGCAGTCATAAAATTGAAACTAAAAAAAAAAAAACTTATTTATGTCTCATTGAAGGATAATTGTTTTACAGAATTTTGTTGTTTTCTGTCAAACCTCAATATGAATCAGCCATAGGTATACATATATTCCCTCCCTTTTGAAACTCCCTCCCCAACAACCCCTCTAGGTTGATACAGAGCCCCTGTTTGAGTTTACTGAGCCATACAGAAAATTCCCATTGGCTATCTATTTTACACATGGTAATGCAAGTTTCCATGTTACTCTTTCCACACATCTCACCCTCTCCTCCTCTCTCTGCATGTCCATAAGTCTATTCTCTATGTCTGTTTCTCCACTGTTGCCCCATAAATAAATTCTTCAGTACCATTTTTCTAGATTCCGTATATATGTGTTGGAATATGATATTTATCTTTCTCTTTCTGACTTCACTCTGTATAATAGGTTCTAGGTTCGTCCACCTCATTAGAACTGACTCAAATGCATTCCTTTTTATGGCTGAGTAATATTCCATTGTGTATATGTACCACAACTTCTTTATCCATTCATCTGTCAATGGACATCTATGTTGCTTCCGTGTTCTAGATATTGTAAATAGTGCTGCAGTGAACAATGGGATCCATGTGTCTTTTTCAATTTTGTTTTCCTCAGGTTATATGCCTAGGAGTGGGGTTGCTGGGTCATATGGTGGTTTTATTCCTAGTGTTTTAAGGAATTTCTATACCATCTTCCATAGTGGCTGTATCAATTTACATTCCCACTAACAGTGCAAGAATGTTCCCTTTTCTCCACTCCTTCTCCAGCATTTATTGTTTGCAGACTTTTTGATGAGGGCCATTCTGACCGGTGTGAGGTGATATCTCATTGTAGTTTTGATTTGCAGTTTCTAATAAAGAGCAGTGTTGAGCTTCTTTTCATGTGTTTGTGAGTCATCTGTATGTCTTCTTTGGAGAAATGTCTGTTTAGGTCTTTTTCCCACTTTTTGATTGGGTTGTTTGTTTTTCTGGTATTGAGTTGTATGAGCTGCTTGTATATTTTGGAAATTAATTCTTTATCAGTTTTGTCATTTGCTATTATTTTCTTCCATTCTGAGGGTTGTCCTTTCACCTTGCTTATAGTTTCCTTTGCTGTGCAAAAGCTTTTAAGTTTAATCAGGTCCCACTTGTTTACTTTTGTTTTTATTTCCATTACTCTAGGAGGTGGGTCATAGAGGATCTTGCTTTGATTTATGTCAACGAGTGTTCTGCCTATGTTTTCCTCTAAGAGTTTTATAGTTTCTGGTCTTACATTTAGGTCTTTAATCCATTTTGAGCTATCTTTGTGTATGGTGTTAGGAAGAGTTCTAATTTCATTCTTTTACATGTAGCTGTCCAGTTTTCCCAGCACCATTCATTGAAGAGACTGTCTTTGCCCCATTGTATATTCTTGCCTCCTTTGTAAAAAATAAGGTACCCATGGGTGCATAGGTTTATTTCTGGGCTTTCTATCTTGTTCCATTGGTCTATATTCCTGTTTTTGTGCCAGTACCACACTGTCTTGATGACTGTAGCTTTGTAGTGTAGTGTGAAGTCAGGACAGTTGATTATTCCAGCTCCATTCTTCTTTCTCAAGACTGCTTTGGCTGTTGGGGTCTTTTGTGTTTCCACATGAATTGTGAAATTTTTTTGTTCTAGTTCTGTGAAAAATGCCATTGGTAATTTGATAGGGATTGCATTGAATCTATAGACTTCATTCGGTAGTATAGTCATTTTTACAGTATTGATTCTTCCTATCCAGGAACATGGAATATCTCTCCATCTGTTTATGTCATTTTTTATTTCTTTCATTAGTGTCTTATAATTTTTTGTGTACAGTTCTTTTGTCTCCTTAGGTAGGTTTGTTCCTAGATATTTAATTCTTTTTGTTGCAATGGTGAATGGGATTGATTCCTTAATTTCTCTTTCTGATTTTTCATTGTTAGTATATAGAAATGCTAGTGATTTCTGTGTATTGATTTTGTATCCTGCAACTTTGCTAAATTCACTGATTAGCTCTAGTAATTTTCTGATACTATCTTTAGGGTTTTCTATGTACAGTATCATGTCATCTGCAAACAGTGAGAGATTTACTTCTTCTTTTCTAATCTGGATTCCTTTTATTTCTTTTTCTTCTCTGATTGCTGTAGCTAGGACTTCCAGAACTATGTTGAATAATAGTTGGAAAAGCGGACACCCTTGTCTTGTTCCTAATCTTAGGGGGGATGCATTAAGTTTTTCACCATTGAGAATGTTTGCTGTAGGCTAATCATATATGGCCTTTACTATGTTGAGGTAGGTTCCTTCTGTGCCCATTTTTAGAAGAGTTTTAATCATAAACGGGTGCTGAATTTCGTCAAAAGGCTTTTTCTGCATCTATTGAGATTATCATATAGTTTTTATCTTTCAATTTGTTAATATGGTGTATCACATTGATTGATTTGTGTATACTGAAGAATCCTTGCATCCCTGGAATAAACCCAGCTTGATCATGGTGTATGAGCTTTTTGATGTGTTGCCAAATTCTGTTTGCTAAAATTTTGTTTAGGATTTTTGCTTCCATGTTCACCAGTGATATTGGCCTGTAGTTTTCTTTTTTTGTGTTGTCTTTGTCTGGTTTTAGTATTAGGGTGATGGTGGCCTCGTAGAATGAGTTTGGAAGTGTTCCTTCCTCTGCAATTTTTTGAAAGAATTTTAGAAGGATAGGCATTAGCTCTTCTCTAAATTTTGATAGAATTCTCCTGTGAAGCCTTCTGGTCTTGGGCTTTTGTTTTTTGGGAGATTTCTGATCACAGCTTCAATTTCAGTGCTTGTAATTAGGTTTTTCATAATTTCTAACTCTTCCTGGTTCAGTCTCAGAAGATTGAACTTTTCTAAGAATCTGTCCATTTCTTCCAGGTTATCTATTTTATTGCCATATAGTTGTTCATAATAGTCTCTTATTATCCTTTCTATTTCTGCATTGTCTGTTGTAACCTCTCCTTTTTCATTTCTGATTTTGTTGATTTGATTCTTCTCTCTTTTTTCTTGATGAGTCTGGTTAAAAGTTTGTCAATTTTGTTTATCTTCTTAAAGAACCAGCTTTTAATTTTTTTTAATCTTTACTATTGTTCCTTTCATTTCTTTTTCATTTATTTCTGCTCAGATCTTTATGATTTCTTGCCTTCTACTAATTTTGGGATTTTTTTTTGTTCTTCTTTTTCCAGTTGTTTTAGGTGTAAAGTTAGGTTGTCTATTTGATGTTTTTCTTGTTTCTTGAAATAGGATTGTATAGCTATAAAGTTTCCTCTTAGAACTGCTTTTGCTGCATCCCAGAGGTTTTGGGTTGTGTTTTCATTATCATTTGTTTCTAGAAGTTTTTTGATTTCCCTTTTGATTTCTTCAGTAACCCGTTGGTTATTTAGAAGCGTGTTGTTTAATCTCCATGTGTTTGTGTTTTTTACAGTTTTTTTCTTGTAATTGATATCTAATCTCATAGCATTGTGGTCAGAGAAGATGTTTGATACAATTTCAATTTTCTTAAATTTAAGAAAGGTTAAATTTAAGAGTTTTGATTTATGACCCAAGATGTGGTCTATCCTGGAGAATGTTCCATGTGCACTTGAGAAGAAGGTGTATTCTTCTGCATTTGGATGGAATTTCCTGAAGATATCGAGATCCATCTCATCTAATATATCATTTAAGACTTGTGTTTCCTTATTAATTTTCTGTTTTGATGATCTGTCCATTGGTGTGAGTGGGGTCTTAAAGTCTCCTACTATTATTGTGTTACTGTCAGTTTCTCCTTTTTTGTCTTTTAGTGTTTGTCTTGTTATTGAGATGCTCCTGTGTTGGGTGCATAGATATTTACAATTGTTATGTCTTCTTCTTAAATTGATCCCTTGATCATTATGTAGTGTCCTTCCTTATCTTGTAATATTCTTTATTTTAAGGTCTGTTTTGTCTGATATGAAGACTGCTACTCCAGCTTTCTTTTGCTTCCCACTTGCATGGAATATATTTTTCCATCCTCTCACTTTCAGTCTATATGTGTCTTGAGGTCTGAAGTGGGTTTCTTATAGACAGCATATATATGGGTCTTGTTTTTGTATCCATTCAGCCAGTCTGTGTCTTTTGTTTGGAGCATTTAATCCATTTACATTTAAAGTAATTATTGGTATATATGTTCTTATTGCCATTTTCTTAATTGTTCAGGGTTGATTTTGTAGGTCTTTTTCCTTCTCTTGTATTTCTTGACTATATAAGTCCCTTTAACATTTGTTGTAAAACTGGTCTGGTGGTACTGAATTCTCTTAACTTTTGCTTGTCTGAAAAGCTTTTAATTTTTCCATCGATTTTGAATGAGAACCTTGCTGGGTTCAGTTATCTTGGTTGTAGATTTATCCCTTTCAGTATACTAAATATATCCTGTAGTTCCCTTCTGGCCTGCAGAGTTTCTGCTGAGAGATCAGCTGTTAGGCATATGGGGTTTCCCTTGTGTGTTACTTGTTGCTTCTCCCTTGCTGCTTTTAATATTCTTTCTTTGTGTTTAGTCTTTGTGAGCTTGATTAGTATGTGTCTTGGCATGTTTATTCTGTATGGGACTCTTTGTGCCTCTTGGACTTGATTGACTATTTCCTTTTCCATGTTGGGGAAATTTTCAACTATAATCTCTTCAAAAATTTTCTCATACCCTTTCTTTTCCTCCTCTTCTTCTGGGACCCCTGTAATTTGAATGTTGGTGTGTTTGTTATTGTCCCAGAGGTCTCTGAGACTATCTTTAGTTCTTTTCATCCTTTTTACTTTATTCTGCTCTTCAGAAGTTATTTCTACCATTTTATCTTCCAGCTCACTGATTCATTCTTCTGTTTCAGATATTCTGCTATTGATTCCTTCTAGAGTATTTTTAATTTCATTAACTGTGTTGTTTGTCTCTGTATGTTTATTCTTTAATTCTTCTAGGTCTTTGTTAATTGATTCTTGCATTTTTCTCCATTTTGTTCTCAAGGCTTTTGATCCTCTTTACTGTCATTATTCTGAATTCTTTTTCAGGTAGTTTGCCCATTTTCTCTTCATTTATTTGGACTTCTGTGTTTCTAGTTTGTTCCTTCTTTTGTGTAGTATTTCTCTACCTTTTCATTATTTATTTTAAAGTTACTGTGTTTGAGGTCTCCTTTTCCCAGGCTTCAAGGAAAGTTGAATTCTTTCCTTGAAGAAGGTTGAATTATTTCTTCCTTTTGGTTTCCACCCTCCTAAGGTTGGTCCAGTGGTTTGTGTAAGCTTTGTGTAGGGTGAGATTTGTGCTGAGTTTTTGGTTTTTGGTTTGTTTATTTGTTTTTCCTCTGATGGGCAAGGCTGAGTGAGGTGGTCTGCTGATGACTGGGTTTGTATTTTTGCTTTGTTTGTTGTTTAGATGAGGTGTCCTGCAGAGGGTGCAGAGGACAATGGTTGGGTGATGCTGGGTCTTGTATTCAAGTGGTTTCGTTTGTGTGAGTTCTCACTATTTGATACTCCCTAGGGTTAGTTCTCTGGTAGTCTAGGGTCTTGGAGTCAGTGCTCCCACTCCAAAGGCTCAGGGCTTGATCTCCTTATCCTGATTATCTGACAAAAAAGGTGCATCTGATGTGAAAGAATGGCCGTGAGTTCCACTGTGATTACCATTGGAGCTGTCCTGTCCAAGGTAATTTTCAGGTTGGTCTCCCCTGGATGGGAAATTAACTAATTAGAACTAAGAAACTAACTAACTAGAACTAATTAAGAAACTAACTAGAACTGAGAAACTGTTAGTTAAAGTGAGGAGACCTTTTGTCACCAGAAAGAAATTTCCCCATCAAATTTAAACTCTCTTAACTTCTCCCACTTGCCGCCTTTTGTTTTAATGAAATAGGGATGATGGTAAAGAATTATTTGTAGCTGATTAAGATAAATATGTTGTAAATTCTCAATAAATGTTTGTTTTTATTAAACTATACCCTAGAGAATTCCCTGGCATTCCAGTGGTTGGGACTCCAGGCTTCCACTGCCAGGGGGCAGGGTTCAATCACTGGTTAGGGAACTAGGATCCCACAGGCTGCGTGGTGCAGCTAAAAAAACCCACAAGCAAAAGCCTATATCCTCGTAGCCATTCTTGGAGGAAGGGAGGGAGGGAGGAAGGAAAGAAGGAAGGAAGGAGGGAAAGAAGGAAGGATGGGAGAGAGGAATGAAGGAATGAAGTAGAAAATAATGAAAGAAAAAATCAGGTAATACACTAGGTGTCAGCATTGTGCTTCAAATAGTCATGTATACAAAATGCCTACTGGTTTTATTTGGAGGCTATCTAAGCCTAACTGGCTTGGAATAGAAAGATACATAGGCAGATCTGGGAAATTCAGATCTAAAACTGGAAAAGGATATAAGAATGTACTCGCTAAGGCCACTATACACCAATTATCTTTCAGACTGGCAGCCTGTTGAAAATGAGAGATCTGCCTATCTTATTTGACTCCTGCTCTCTCCATAAACTCAGCATATCAGAAATTTAAACAATCTTCTCTTTGTCTAAGATCTTAACATTTTCTCATATCTAGGCTTTAAGTGTTGGAGTCATTTTTCAGGAAGAACTGTGTTTGAATCCTGCCTTTACTACTTACTAGCTATGTAGATAATGATAATCTCTACCTTACCTACTACACAGGGTCATCAGAGTGACATTTGAAACAAATATTTTCAAAAAAGCTTTACTGAAATGTAAGAAACTCTTTCTTTTAAATTAATTAATTAGTTGACTGTGCCGGGTCTTAGTTGCAGCACACAGGATCTTCAGTCTTCATTGTGGTGTGTGGAATCTTTAGTTGTGGCATGCAAACTCTTGGTTGTGGCGTGTGGGATCTAGTTTCCTGACCAGGGATTGAACCTGGGCCCGCTGCATTTGGGAGCATGGAGTCTTAGCCACTGGACCGCCAGGGAAGTCCCAGGAAATCCTTATTATTCTGTACATTTTTTACCTGTTAAAAGTAAATGGAAGTAGACATGGTGGAAGACGTGACCCAGAATTCTTCTTTTAAAAACTGAGATATAACTGAAATATAACATTGTATAAGTTTAAGGTGTACAACATGTTGAGTTGATACATTTACATATTGCATTTGATTGTCACTGTAGTGTTAGTTTATACTTCCGTCACATTACATAATTCTCACTTGAAAGACTATACTAAATATAGGAATGGTGAGTTAGCAGCTTTGTATCTCAGAGCTAAAATTGGAGAGCTGTTCCGGCTTCTCTGCAGAGGTATGGTTCTAGGGCTACCTCACTGTACAGTTATTTCTGCCTTTTCAATATGCTCTTACTCTCCTTTCAGCTCAGCCATGAATAATGTATATTCCAGCTTTTAAAAAAAAATGTTCAGTACAAAAGGAATTTTTCTGACCTTTATTGATTCCATAGGGCTGGAAACAGAATTCAACTGATATGTATTTAACATTTCATCATTAGTTTTATTCAGTTTATTTCTAACTTTTCCAGGTTACTCATATTCACCTAACTTTACAGTTTGTACAAGAACACAGTTGGATATCTATCATCTATCTATCATAAACTCTTGATTGTCTTCTATTAATAAATAAAAATTTATTAAAAATTGCATTCACAGACTCATAAACTTACATATATTATCTTTTAGTTTTAGTAGACCTAGAGACTTTGCTGTAAATTAAAGGGTTGTACTTCATATTCTCTTAGCTAATCCTATTTTCTTTTCAACACAAATGACACAGTCATATTCTCTTGTTAGCAATTTTTCTAAGTAAGTTTTTAGACAAAGCCAAAGTTTAACAGCTGGATACTGATGGACATAGAGCAATAATTCTTTTTTTTTTCCATTTATTTTTATTAGTTGGAGGCTAATTACTTTACGATATTGTAGTGGTTTTTGTCATACATTGACATGAATCAGCCATGGATTTACATGGCTAATAATTCTGTGTTGCTCACTGGAATATTTATAGTAAGATTTCATCTTATACCTGACTTGCTTTGTTCCATTTGCTATGAAATAAATTAATTTTAAAAGCTCACACACACAAAAAGAAAATAAAGCTGTTCATTCAGCTGTTCTTAATCTTTAATATTCAGATAACAGATTCTGGTAGCAGAAGAAATAGGAAGGACTTCCATCTCATTATTAATTCTTTTCCTTTCTTAGCCAATGATCTCAATACTCCAGAGGAAATGAAAACTAATTCCTGTTCTCACAAAGGCAGGGTATCCTTAAATCATCAAAGTACTTGACACATGGCTGAAATCAATAAGTACTGAAATAAATCAAGAGGTAAGGTTTTAACCCCTGTAATAGAAAATTATGTTGTCCAGAGTTTTCATGCTTGTATAAATCTTTTAAAGTGAGAACAGGAGTGGTAGAGATTACACACTAATACAAGAAGTTTAATTGGCATGAGTTCTGGCTCTACAAATTTAGTAATTAGTTAAACAATTTTATTCTCAATACTTTGAGTTATAATTGACTTGAATGTTATTTTGATTTGTAGTTGCTCTGGAATAGGAAATAGATAATTTTGAAACATTTAACTTCCTAAGAACTAAAAGCTGACTAGTTGACTGACTAGTTCTTAATATTGGGAAAAATGTTCTTAAAAGACTAGATGTGATTGACTTTTATATTTCCTAACTGGTTCTTCTATATTAGGGCATATATATGAGAGATATGGCTAATTTCATCTTGATCTTTTGAGTTGGCATTTATTTGGCTATTGAAAATACTCCTTGGCTATGAAAATATCATTTAATAATCTCTTCACTGTAGGAAGAGCACCTCTTTTGTGCAGCCCTCTGCAGAGAGCTTTTACATAGCCATTTGGTTTTTACAATTTTATGACGTAGATAGGAAATTTATTATTAATTAATTTAATATGTTCATTCAACATGTGTTTATTAATGCCTTGCTCTGCAACAGGCATTGAGGATATGTAATGAACTAAACAAAATCCTCATTCTCATAGAGCTTATGTATTAGTGGGCAAGACAGACAATAAACAAATAAATATAGGTTTATGTCAGTTCTACAGAGAAAGTTAAGCAGGGTAAAAGGAACAGGGAAATATGGGGGTTGTATATGAATATTATTTTATATAGAGTAGTCAGGAAAATTCCCTCTGATAAGGTGACATTTGAGCAAAGGATTCCAGAGGAAGAATACCCCTGGCAGAAGAAACAGTAAGAAGTCCTGGAGAAGAGGATGTTCCTCAATGTGTTCAAGAGCTGTAATAAATAGAATTATAGGAGACGCAATGTGACTGGAATGAAGTGAGCAATGGAAGAATGGTAAAAGACAGAGAAAATAAGTAAAAGACTCTAAGTAAGATTAACTGTATTGCTCTTGATCATTCAGTATGTGACAGAATTGAATTCAAACACAGGTCCCATGACTTCGAATCCCATTTGTAATAGTAGCTGCTTTATTAATTGTTATTGGGTGGATTCAGTACATCTAGGGAGCTGAAGAGACTCAGAAAAATAAGGTTAACTTTTATGATCTCTCCTTGGCAGTTATAATTTGGCTGCATTTATGAAAATCTCTTAGCCGAGGACAAGAACAGACCCTAACTGGTCAGCTAAATGGGCAACTGAAACTATCTCCCACTACTTCTCTCCTCGTTTAAAATTTCCCCCTTGAAAGATTTCATTCAGCTATCCCTAAACTTTAATATTGAGACAAGTTCTAACAGCAGAGAAAATGGGAAATAAATGTTAAAAACTTGAAAGAAACTTTATGACATTATTCCCTGTGTGTGTTGCATGTCCCGATGTGTGATATATATGTATATAAACATCTCCAGGGTGGTAAAGAACCCGCTTGCTAATGCAGGAGACATAAGAGACACAGGTTCAATCCCTGAGTCAGTAAGGTCCCCTGGAGGAGAGCAGGGCAACCCATGCTGCTATTCTTGCCTGGGAAATTCCATGGACAGAGGAGTCTGGCAGGCTACAGTCCATGGGGTCGCAAAGAGTCAGACCTGACTGAAGTGACTTAGCAGCAGCAGCAGTTGCATGTGTACAAGTATATATACGTATATATATAGTATATATATCCAGAGAAACATATATGTATATATACATACATATACTTACATATGCATACATACTTGTAAAGATACACATACATCACTCCCCATGGGAAACGTTTATAGCTAATATTAGTGGTAGTTGTAGATATAAATGATGATATAGACCGAACATCAAAAGATGTCTATTGCAATACAGTGAACTCAAGTTTATACTGTAATCATAGGTTAAATCATACTATTATGTATTGTAAGTTTTCAATAATATAATACCACAATGAAATGCAAATATTAAAAATAAGGGTATTATATTAACAATGGAAATAGGTATTAAGTGATAATACATTCTTTGGACTGAGCATTGAACTAACTCTCCCTTAGCATACTTTCAGAAGACCTAGCATTACTTAATCAATTTTTGTAGAATATTATAATTGCTTTGGAGATTGCCAACTAGTACCCAGCACAATAACTTAAACATTGAGTGGGAGACAGTGGAAAGTGGTGCCTAAGAGGAGACGGTCTGGATTCTGGCTAAGCTGAAAAACCCAGTTCCACAGTTATTTTCTGTGTGATCTAGTTTCCAACTGCTTGCCAAATTTTTCTCTCTTGATATCAAAAAGGCATTGCTAAATGACATGTTCAAAGCTAAACTTATTGTCTTCACTATGAAGTGAAGTGAATCTCCTTGTTTTAACCATCTCAATTAACAAGGTCGCTGCCATCTAAGTCATCTCAATTAGAAATCTCAGTTATCTTTTGTTACTGACCCTTTGTTCTCCTGAACATACTCCAAACACATATGATCCATTTAATTTATTATTAGACCTTGTTGATACTTATAAAAACACTTTTATATTTCTTGCTATATGCCATACTTTTAATAATTTTATTATATGAATATTTAACATACTTTGAATCCTCACAAGAGGAAATTGTGCTTCCATATACCAAGCAACAAACAACTGAAAATTGAAATTAAAACAAAATACCATTTATAATAGCATAAAAATATGAAAACTTAAGGACACATCTGATCAAAGATGTACAGATCCTGTGCACTGAAAACTACTAAATATTGCTTACAGACATGAAAAAGGTCAATAAATGGAGAGAGATACCTTGTGCCTGGGTGGGAAGACCCAGTATTGTTGAGAAGTTAGTTCCCCCGGATTGATTTATAGATTCAATTTAATCCCAATCAAAGTCTCAGCAAAAATTGGCAAGCTGATTCACATGGAAACGCCAAAGATTAGAATAACTGAAACAGCTTAAAAATAGTAAAAGTTAGAAGGCTACACCAACAGATGTTAAGCACTGTTACTAAGCTATATTAATAAAAATTAGGTATTGGCATGAAGAAAGATAATTATATCTAAAGAACAGAATAGAGAGTTCTGAAATAGACACACACATATATGAACAATTGATCTATATTTTTACATCAGTGTAAAGGCAATGAATTGGAGAGAGTTTTTTCAACAAATGGTGTGGAGATAGTTGTATCTCTCTCTATATATACATATTTAGAAAAGAATTTGTGTCCATACCGTGCATATACACAATAACTAACTCAAAATAGATCATTTACCTAAACGTAAAACCTACAACCATAGAAATTATGGAAGAAAATGGGAAAACCTTTGTGACTTTGAGTTAGGCAATATTTCTTAGAAAAGACACCAAAGTGATAATCAATAAAAGGACAAATTGGCAAATTAGACTTCATCAACATTTAAAATTTCTGTTCTTTAGTAGACACTGTTAGGCAAGGATAAAAAGCCACAGACTAGGAGAAAATCTTTGGAAAGCATTTTATAAAGGACTTTATTTCAGAATTTATAAAGAATACTGGAAACAATAATAAGGAAACTACCCAATAAAAATGGGAAAAGATTTGAATAGACACTTTGCCAAAGAAGATACATAGCTGGAAAATAATTAAGTGAAAATATGCCTAATATCATTATTTATTGGGAAAATGCAAATTAAAAACTTTAGAATGACTAACATTTAAAAGATTGACCAAGGCAAGTATTGGACAGGATGTGGAGAAACTGGAACTCTCAAATACTACTGAGACTGTTAAAGGTACATTCACTTTGGAAAACAGTTTGTCAGTTACTTAATATGTTAACTATAGATCTAGATAGCATGGTCCAGCCATTCCACCCCAAGATACTAACCCCCCCCAAAAAAGAAAATACTTGTCCACATATTATAGATTTGTGCACAAATGTTCATAGCAGCTTTATTTACAGTCCCAAATAGTAAGCTACCCAAATTCCCATCAGTAGGTGAATAAACAAATTATTGTATATCTATACAGTGTAATACTCCTCAACTATAAAAAGGAATGACCTGTAGATAGAGTCAGCAACAAGGGTGACTCCCTACTGAGTAAAATAAGTCAATCTAAAAGGAGTATCTACTGGATGATTACATTCGTGTAAAACTCTAGAAAATGAAAACAAATTTATAATGATAGAAAGCAAATCAGTTTGGGGAGGTAGGGAGGGATGCAAGAGCAGAGTAGAGTGGAAAGGAAGGGATTAGAAAGAGACACGAGGAAACTTTAGGTGATGACGCATGTGTTTACTCCCTTGATTGCAGCGATGGCTTCATGAGTATATACGTATGTCAAAGCTTATCAAATTGTATTCTTAAAATATGTGTAATTTATTTTATATCAATTATATCTCAATAAAACTTTTTTAAAGGCGATTCCAACATCCATTTGAGTGTTTGAGGTGCGGGTGGTTTATTTGGGTGCTCATGTCCAACTTGGGGTTGGAAAAGGGGAGCTGGAACTTGAGGGAGAAGTTGGGGAGAAAGATTTTAGGAGTAAATGTCCCTCTTTCTTCCTCCATTCATCTGTCTACCATAAAGATTTGATATGGTAAATACTATTAATATAGAGTTGGCAGTTGAAGGTATGAGAAAGGCTGGTTGTATCAAGGAATGGATACAAAGAAAAGTTATTAGGGAAATAAAACTTGAGAAACACTTGGAGAATGTTGGAAGAGGACATTGAAGAATAAGAGAAATTGGTATGACCAGAAGACTGATGGGCACATAGGAAAATAATAGTAGAAGGGAATGGATGGACTACATTGTTTTTCATTTAGCATTGTCTATTTCTGTGAATGTTGATCTATCTTTCCAGGATGCAAGAATACCACCACTGGGATAAAGAACAAACAAACCATAGGGACTATGCTAGTTAATGTTCTATCATTTCTGGTCAAGTGGTATGTAGTTAAAAAGCATTAAAGGCACAAAGCCAAAATTCAATAAAACTGATATCCTTACCAGCTGGGAGTCTTTTCACATGTCACCCTTCAGCTCGCTCAACAAAGCAAACAATCTTTGATCATATATCTCCTGTTTTTATAAGTCAGAATACATGAAATGTTGAGTCTTTAAAGAAGCATAGCAATTTATTCCCCAATGTTTGGCAATAGGTGAGAATTTTTAAATTTCATAGAACAAGAATAGAAAAAAAGTAAACTATATAGAAACATATATAGTGACTTTTTGAGATGCTTTTCTGCCTTTCCTGCTGCTCCTGCCTGCAAAGTCCTGAGGATAATTTATAGACACTGCTTGGTTCTTGAATTCATATTGTACATATTTGCCAAGGAAAAATTAGTCAATTATTTCAGAGAAACAACAGGCACTTGTAGAAAAGCATTCAACAGGGTTAGCATTTCTACTTTGTTGCGTTCTTTAACTTTCTTCCTGTAGTAAAGCAATGATTATTGAAATCTAAAGACTTTCCAGGGAAGATTTAGTATTAAGGTCAATTAAAGTATCTTGTCCAAAGTCTTTAGAGAAAAGTGCCCAGGGAGGAACAACAACTAAAGAAAAGAAACCAGTTGACCAAACAAACAAAACCCCAAACTAACAAAAATGAAAACACTTGTAAACCTAATACAGCATGTTGACCTGATTGTAAGATGTCAGACAGCCCTGAGCTCCAGCCTCTGGTGTGACTGATTGGCTGTGTGATTTTGGACAGATTGGCAGTCTCTCTGAACTTCCATTCTTTGTAAGTGGCCTCACACTACCTACCTTGTCTATAAAGGTGTGGTGAGGATAAACAGAAGGGATCTATGGGAGAGGGCCTGGCCCAAATTATCCAGATATGTTTTATTTAAAAGCTATTAAATATTTTATCTCTCATATTTACCTGCTTCTCCACTCACCTCACCTTAGCCTAACCCCTGAAAGGCGCCTTGGCCTGGGGAAGTACTAATCTAAAGGATTTATTTGCTGTGTAAATCCTGATATGTGATCTCTCTAATTGTTTCATCCCTAGGATGTCGTTACAGAGAATGTCAGCTGGGAAAATTTGCAAAGACCCCCATAGCATCCATGAATACAGTGCGTCCTCATAAAACCAGTGCTTTAAAAACAGCTACGTTTTACTGAGAGAATAAAGTAACCAAAAACTGAGGCTAATTTTTGCAACTGAAGGAATGGAGCTGTGTTAATTATTTGCAACTGAAGGAATGGAGCTCAGTTGTGTCCAACTCTTTGCGACCCCAGGGACTGTAGCCCGCCAGGCTCCTCTGTCCATGGGGATTCTCCAGGCCAGAATACTGGAGTGGGTTGCCATGCCATCCTCCAGGAGATGTTCCCAATTCAGTTTTCGAACCCAGGTCTCCCACATGGCAGGCAGATTCTTTACCATCTGAGCCACCAGGGAAGCCCTCTGTTGTTCCTACCTGTCTCAATAGCTTGTTCAACTCTCAAGTTTCCTCAGCCCCAGTTTTCACTGGGTTCACTTCCATATTTGTGTTGCTTAATCAGGTTCATGGCAGAAAGGTATGTATAAATAACTAAGAACCCTCCTCTGTCCTCTTTCTCCAAGTCAGTGTTTTACATGACATCCAATATAGCATGAAAAATCTCTGCCAAATACAAATGCTCAGAATTGACATGCAATTTGTTCAAACTGGCTTTCAACCTTTACCATTAATAAAAAATAGCTGTTTGGATCACAAAACAAAACCCAATTATGTTGGTATAAGACACAGTTTTAAACTGGTTTAAAAATGGTTAAAAATAAAAGAATGGGCAAATTTCCTAGGTATATAAATTGCCAACATCTGTTGGATCATTGAAAAAGCAAGAGTTCCAGAAAAACATCTACTTCTGCTTTATTGACTATGCTAAAGCCTTTGACTGTGTGGATCACAACAAACTGTGGAAAATTCTTAAGAGATGGGAATACCAGACCACGTGACCTGCCTCCTGAGAAATCTGTATGCAGGTCAAGAAGTGGTAACATGGATCTGTAACACTGTCTGAGAGTTGTGACACGCTGAGGGCTTTAATGTCCATTGCTTCAAATTTTTGTTGTGATGAGACAGAACCAAGGAAATTATACACTCCTCTGACAGAAGGACTGATATTGAAGCTGCAGCTCCAATACTTTGGCCACATGATGCAAAGAACCGACTCATTGAAAAAGACCCTGATGCTGGGAAAGATTGAAGGCAGGAGGAGAAGGGGATGACAGAGGATGAGATGGTTGGATGGCATCACTGACTCAGTGGACATGAGTTTGAGCAAACTCTGGGAGATGATGAAGAACAGGGAGGCCTGGCGTGCTGCAGTCCATGGGGTCACAAAGAATCGGACACAACTGAGTGACTGAACGACAGCAATAACAACATGGACTGAAGCCCACCAGGCTCCTCTGTCCATGGGATTCTCCAGGCAAGAATACTGCAGTGGGTTGCCATTTTTTCTCCAAGACATTATGGCACTGCCATAAAAATAAACATAAAAATCAATGAAATAGAATTTGGAGTCCAGAACTAAATTCTAACTTATATGGTCAGTTGACTTTTAAAAAAGACACAAAGACAATTAAATGGGCGAAGTAATAGCCTTACAACAAATGGTATTGGAGAAACTAGACCTACATGCATAAATGTCCACCAGAATGAAGGAGAGAAGCATGGAATGAATTCTCCTTTAGAATCTAGAAAGAACCAATGCTGCTGAGACCTTGGTTTTAGACTACTAGACTCCAGAGCTATGAAAGAATGCATTTCTATTGTTTTAAGCCAACAAGTTTGTGGTAACTTGTTTTGGCAGTCCTAAGAAACTAACACAGATTTTGGTACTGGAAAGTGTAGTGTTGGAATACATGCCTGAATATGTGGAGTTGGGTTTGGAATTGAGGATGTGTAGAGGTTGGAAGAATTTTGAGGTGCATGGTAGAAAAGTTCTGCGTTGAATATTAAAGGTGATTCTGTTGTGAGTTCAGAAGAAAGTGAAAAGCATAGTAGAGAAAAGGTTCTCTCATCTTAGCAAGTACATATATCATAGTGAATAGAATGTCAATAGAAACACAGATGTTAAAGGTGCTTCTGATGAGATCTCAGAAGAAAACGAGGAGCATATTTTGAAAACTGAAGGGAAAGCAGTCTTCATTACAGAGTGGCAGAAAACTTGGCTGAATTGTGTTCTACTATTGGGTAGAGGGCAGAACATATAAGCAATGAACTTGGATATTGAACTGAGGAGATTTTAGCACAGTATTGAAGGTGTAGCCTTGTTTCTCCTTGCTCTTTATAGAAAAACTAGAAAAATAAAATAAATTGAGGATTTATTAAGCAAAGTGGAACCAGCACTTGATGATTTTAGATGTTCGTGGCCTATCTAGATTGCAAAGGATGCTGAAATTAGAAAAATTATTGTTGGAAAAGCATGCTCTGGAGAGAAGGCCAAGGATGTGACTGGGCAACATTTTGTAAAAGAAAATAAGTGTGTGACTCATGGATCCTAATCCATCATACCAGCTGAAACTAGGAGTAGAGGTGAGGTTATCCAGGAAGGATCTGTAGAGACCCTCTTATCTAATGGTGTCGATCCCCATGACATACACAGGAGGCCCACAAGGCTTTTGAGGATGTTGTTCTGGAAGAAAACACTACCAACTTGATTGAAGGGACCATAGACAGGAAAAAATGAGAGAAGGCTGTAGGTCTTCAAAAACTCTATAGGTGGAAACAGGCTAATAGGACTACTCCACTGCAAATGTTACTCATCAAGGAAAAGGAAAAACTACTCTGAAGCTGGTGAGGTCACTGAAGGCAGCACAGAGGCCAGCAGGGCTGCTGCTGTGTGTCCACAGGCCAACAGAGCCAGAGCTGGACCTAGAAGGTGGAGCTGCTGGCCCAGAAGTTAGCTGATTGATCTGAGATTGTTCTTCTTTAATATAGGTATTAGCAGCTATAAATTTTTCTTTGAGCACTGCCTTTACTGTGTCTCATATGTTTTCAGATATTGGATTTTTCATCTTCATTCATCTCAAGGTATTTCTAATTTCTCTTGTGATATCTTCTTTGACTTAAATTGGTTATTTTGGAGTATGTTATTTAATTACCACATATTTGTCAGTTCCCCAAATTTCCTGGTGTGTTGATGTCTAACTTAATTTCATTGTGGTCAGAAAACATACTTGATATTATTTCAATCTCTATAAATTTTTGAGGCTTGTTTTGTGACATACATGCATACCTCAAAATATTGTAGATTTGGTTTCAGATGACTGCAATAAGGTAAGTATCACAAAAGGTGAGTCACACAAATATTTTGGTTTCTCAATGCACAATCTTCACACTATTCTGTAATCTGTTAAGTGTTCAATAACATTGTGTCTTAAAAAAAATCAAGGTTCATACCTTAATTGTAAAATACTTTATTGAGAAAAAAAATGTTGACCATTATTTGAGCCATTGGAATGTTATCTTTTTGCTAAGTGGATGGTCTTGCCTCAGTGTTGATGATTGCTGTGTGATCAGGGTGGTGATTGCTGAAGACTGGGGTGCCTATGGTAATTTCTTAAAATAAGAAATTTTGAAGCTTGCTGTATCAGTTGACTCTTCCTTTCATGAATGACTCCTCTGTAGCATGCAATGCTATTTGATAACATTTTACCAACGGTGGAACTTCTTTCAAAGTGAAGTCGCTTAGTCGTGTCAGACTCTTTGCAACCCCATGGACTGTAGCTCACCAGGCTCCTCCATCCATGGGATTTTCCAGGCAAGAGTACTGGAGTGGGTTGCCATTTCTTTCAAAATTGGAATCAATCTTCTCAAACTCTGCCACACCAGTAGTAGTCTCCATCTCAGAAAACCACTTTGTTTATTCGTAAGAAGCAACTCTGTATCTATTAAAATTTTATCTTGATTGCAGCAATTCAGTTCCATTTTCAGGTTCCACTCCTAATTTTCACTCTTTTGCTCTTTCTACCTCATTTGCAGTTACAATAGTAACATCAAAGATCACTGATTATATATCACGGTAGCAAATGTAACAACAGTGAAAAATTTGAAATATTGTGAGAATTACAGAAATGTAATACAGAGACACTAAGTGATCAAATGCTGTTGGAAAAATGATGCTGATAAACTTGCTCAATGCAGGGTTACCACAAGCCTTCAATTTGTTAAAAACTTGGTATCTATGAAGTGCAATAAAATGAGACATAATAAAATGAGGTATGCCCGCAATATATCCTATTGTAGGAATGTTTTGTGTGCACTTGGGTGACTGTGTATTGTGCTGTTGTTGAGTGGAATGCTTTATAGGCATCTGCTTTATTTAGTTGGCTTATAATGTTGTTTGAGGTCTCTGTTTCCTTGTTGATCTTCGGACAAGTTGGACACATCCTGCCTGCCTTTGTTTATGTGGGGCTTAAAGCCACACCAGTTTATACTGAAAATGTGTTTTATGGTGGGTGTGTTGGGTCAAGTAGTATCAATGGGACTGGAAATTGAGTAACCAAGGCCAGCTATATGACCTTTGCTGATTTTAATCTCTATCCTTAGCTATAATAAATTGTAATCATGGGCATAACAGTCTAGAGATAAATTTCCAATGAATAATGAACTCACACAAATCATTAAACACACACGAGAACCAGTCTCTGAATAAGAGTAATCAAAATGTAAGATCAGATCAACATATTGAAAACATCAGATGCAGAATAGAAACAAGAATGTTTAGTATTTTCAGGGAAATGAAAGAAAAATTTAAAAATGTGAATGAAGAGAAGGAGACTATTAAAAAATGACCAGACTTAAAGAGGAATCTAATTATATATTTTTCTTTAAAGAAGATGCAATTGAAATGGAATGCTAAATGTAAATGAAAAGAAGTTTAGACACAGATGTAGAAAATTACTGAATTGGAAAAAAGACTTAAAGAAATTACCCCAAAATCTGCAGAGAAGTGAAGATATGGACAGTATGAAAGAGTTTAAGATAAAAGGGGTAAGTATATCGTGCATCTAACTGGAGTCCCAGCAAAAGAAAATAGAGATAATGGAAGTTAAGAGAGAATGGATTTTCCAGAATTAAAGATATACATTCACAGATTCAGGAATTATAACCAATCTTAAACAGAATAAGAAAATTAAGTCTATAATACCTAGACATGTTCTAGTAAAACTGAGAACACCAACCACAAAGTAAAGACCTTAAAAACAGCCAGATATAAAAGACACATTACATACAAGGAAATGACAGATTGTAACATGACATCAACGGAAGCCAGAGATGACAGAGTATCTTTAAAGTGATGAAAGCAAATCACTATCCACTTTGAATTGTATGTCCAGGAAAATAGTCTTTCAAAATTAAAGGTGAAGTAGGTGAAATAAAAGACATTTTCAGACACTCAAAAACTGAGTACTTAACATCAATAGGTTTTCACCAAAGAAACTTCCCAGGGGTATACTCAGGAAAAAGAAAATAGCCTGAAAAGGAAGTTCCACAAGAACGAATTTTGAGCCAAGAAAGTCAGATAGGTTGTTCTAAACGGACATCAGTTATATAAAACAATAAAATTGTTTAGTATTTGGAGTTAAAGAAATGCAAAAAGGAAAATGCCAGACTATAATAGCAACTGAAGTGTAAGGAGTGATTGGAATTAAAGTATTCTAATATCCTGTTCAGAAAAAGGATAGAGACATTGGTTTTGTTAAGGAGCATATAAAAAATTTAAATGTAATTACTAAAGAAATGAAATAGAGTACACTCTTTCAAAATCAGTAGAGGGAAAAAAAGAAATGAGGGGAAAAAAATCTTCTCAAACCGATGAAACACAGACAAACTGAAACAAGTGCATAAAATAAAATAATGGAATTAATTACAAATGTATCAGATTCTCAACAAATTTAAGTTAGAAGCACATTCTGTTAAAATATGTATAGGCATCCTGAAAGGTCTTCAAATAGGATGCATCCGGCTATAGATCTCAGACAAAAACTGTTTTCCAGGGTAGCTGGGACACATGAGAGGCAAAAGCCAACCATGCTAGTTTGGGACAATGGAAATAGGGGGACAGTTGGAGAAAGGTACCTCCCAGGACCTTGTTGGTACCACAGTGTGAATGTCTGCAGCTGTGGTGGGAAAGAAGGGAGAGGAGATGGCATTGAATAAGAAACATACAGACAGTGCATTCTTGTGGGAAATACACATGTGCGTGCATGCACACACACACACACACACACACACATTGTGTTGTAGGAAGCTACACTAAGATTCAGGGAAAATACCTGTTAGCTCTGCCTGGAACCTCCCCAGCTAAACTTCCCTGGAAGTTACTAGGCCAGGAAGAACTCACATCATTCAAAATGAATAATCACAAAAAAGGAACCAGTGCGTGCATACTAAGTTGCTTCAGTCATGTCCAGCTCTTTGTGATCCTAGGGACTATAGCCCGCCAGGCTCCTCTGGCCATGGGACTCTCCAGGCAAGAATACTGGAGTGGGTTACCATGCTTTTCTCCAGGGGATCTTCCTGACCCAGGGGTCAAACTCGTGTCTCTTACGTCTCCTGCACTGACAGATGGGTTCTTTATCACTGGTGCCACTTGGGAAGCCTCTTGAACAGCTTCTAGTGTATCATTTTGGAATATTCATACCATTCACCTAGAAAACTAGCATGATACTCATTCAGATATTTTTTTGCATGTGTAATAGACATAGAAACATAAATGTAAATATTAAACTTCATCTCAATTTTTTAGAAAAGACAGGAAAAGTCATCATTTTGTGGATGTCATTGCATGTGAAGTCAGAATAATTAATAATTTCCTGGTTGAATCTAATGTGAGATGAAGTTGAACAGACAAGAGGGTGATTCAGCAATTTACTTCAACAGAACTGTGATATTTATTGAGCTCTAAGCTTCATGACCCAGATAATCACAATGGTGTGATCACTCATCTAGAGCCAGACATCCTGGAATGTGAAGTCAAGTGGGCCTTAGAAAGCATCACTATGAACAAAGCTAGTGGATGTGATGGAATTCCAGTTGAGCTATTTCAAATCCTGAAAGATGATGCTGTGAAAGTGCTGCACTCAATTTGTCAGCAAATTTGGAAAACTCAGCAGTGGCCACAGGACTGGAAAAGGTCAGTTTTCATTCCAATCCCTAAGAAAGGCAATCCCAAAGAATGCTCAAACTACCGCACAATTGCACTCATCTCACACGCTAGTAAAGTAATGCTCAAAATTCTCCAAGCCAGTCTTCAGTAATATGTGAACCTAGAACTTCTAGATGTTCAAGCTGGTTTTAGAAAAGGCAGAGGAATCAGAGATCAAATTGCCAATATCCGCTGGATCACTGAAAAAGCAAGAGAGTTCCAGAAAAACATCTATTTCTGCTTTATTGACTACGCCAAAACCTTCGACTGTGTGGATCACAATAAACTGTGGAAAATTCTGAAAGAGATGGGAATACCAGACCACCTGACCTGCCTCTTGAGAAACCTGTATGCAGGTCAGGAAGCAACAGTTAGAACTGGACATGGAACAACAGACTGGTTCAAAATAGGAAAAGGAGTATGTCAAGGCTGTATATTGTCACCCTGCTTATTTAACTTATATGCAGAGTACATCATGAGAAACGCTGGGCTGGAAGAAGCACAAGCTGGAATCAAGATTGCCAGGAGAAATATCAATCACCTCGGATATGGAGATGACACCACCCTTATGGCAGAAAGCAAAGAACTAAAAAGCCTCTTGATGAAAGTGGAAGAGGAGAGTGAAAAAGTTGGCTTAAAGCTCAACATTCAGAAAACTAAGATCATGGCATCTGGTCCCATCACCTCATGGGAAATAGATGGGGAGACAGTGGAAACAGTGTCAGACTTTATTTTTTTGGGCTCCAAAATCACTGCAGATGGTGATTGCAGCCATGAAATTAAAAGACACTTACTCCTTGGAAGGAAGGTTATGACCAACCAGGGAAGCCCACCACAATATAAAAGTGAATACTAAAAGGACTAAGCAAATAATATGAATTTTTTTGGTTGGAAAAAGGAAAACAGGGCTAGAAAGTGAGAGGAAGTAGAAGCAGGAGTGATACTAGAGATGTTATTTAACAACCAGTCACGCTCTGGTGAAGTAAGGGAAGAGCTTCCCTGGTGGCTCAGGTGGTGAAGAATCCGCCTGCAGGGCAGGAAACCTGGGTTCGATCCCTCGGTTAGGACGATCCCCTGGAAAAGAGAATGGCTACCCACTCCAGTATTCTTGCCTGGAGAATTCCATGGACAGAGGAGCCTGGCAGGTTACAGTCCATGGGTTTGCAAAGAGTCGAACACGACTGAGTGACTAACACACACACACAAACACATACACCAGGCACTGGCAAAGAAAAAAACTGAAAAGGTGGCTTAGATGGCAAAGAATCTGCCTGCAACGCAGAAGACCCAGGCTTGATCCCTGGGTCAGGAAGATCCTCTGGAGAAGGAAATGGCTACCCACTCCAGTATTCTTGCCTTGAGAAGTCCATGGACAAAGGAGCCTGGCAGGCTACAGTCCATGGGGTTGCAAAGAGTCAGACACAATTGAGGGACTAACATTAAGGCACTGGCACCCACCAATCAGAACTGACATTGGCTACTATAGGAGTAGGATCTTGGCGGTCATCAGCTGTGTCAGACATTGATCCTTTTGGTGCACGGGGAGTTCTGAGGTACAGAAGAGTGGTAGGGTGGGCAAATTGGAGCTTATTTTGGAAGTACGTCCATATTTGAGCTGCTTTTTCAGCTGTAGCAGTGAGAGACTGAACATGCAAACACACAGTGACCAGATTATATATAAAAATAGAACTCTGACCCACAGTCTGCAACAACCACCGCAGGGAACTAGCACATTATTCACAGTAATGCCACCTGAGACAGCTATAGGAGGCCGCATACTCACCCCTAAATAATCATATAAGGTGTCCTCCTGCTGGTTAGTCTACCTACAACTTTCCCACCAATAGCCTCCAATGAGAGCATATTTGAAGGCTTCCCCCTTTTCCCCCTTATAAACCTTTTCCATTCCTCTGCCTGCTTATGAGTCTCTGTCAAAACACAAGTGATGGCAGCTAGCTCCTTTGCTACAGGAGCTCTGAATAAATAGCTTTTGTCTTTTCTCATTTGACTAATCTCCATTTATTTCCATGGCAGAGTGTATGTCTTAATACTAAACCTGAATGCAAACGTACTGATGTTATCACTGCTTGTTATGCAGAGCTTATAGATTCTGTGTTAAGAAATAAAGGGTTAAGTGTAGATAAAGAGATAAAGGATATGGTTTATTGCATACAATCATAGTTATTTATCAGACAAGATACTTTCAGTTGCATATTTTAAAATACAAAAAATTTATTTTAAAAAAAAGGAGTTTCCCCCCCCTCACGAGAGGACCTGCTTTCCATGTGCTTTTTTCAGATAAATGAGATCAATGAAGAACACCCTTCACCTGATATCTCCTTCTCCTGTCTGGTGGACCAGAAGAATATGGGCTGGGAAGATAAATGGGACCATCCTGCTTGGCTTAAACCAACTAATGAATCACACCTCTGGGACTGGAAGAAAAGGTCCCATTTACAGTAGGAGCAAAAGCAATAAAATGCCAAACAATAAGCTTAACAAGAAATGTAGAAGCCCATGCTTAAAAAAAACCTGAAACTTGTTATCTTATTCAATAAGAAAGAAGTCACTAGGTACTGTAGTTCCTGACCTTCAACATACACTGAAAGGAGTTTAGGCTGGGGATGAGAAATGAGGCATCTGTGCTCTGGGAAAACTGGCAGAACAGGCCTTCAGATAGTTATTCCCAGGAGAGGGTTTTATGAGCCCAGATTCTTACATTTTCTCATATCTAGGAAAGGACCAAAATCATTAACAGAGGCATCTTCTCCTTGTGACTAGAATTAACCTTCTGCCAAAATGTGTGCTTGATTGGATGTATCCCACTTCACTAAAACCATATATATACTAACTTCCACCCCACCTCTTCAAAGCAGTTCCTCAGAGCAGTCTGAGATGCTGTCTCCCAGGCTATAGTCCTTATTTTGCTCCAAATAAAACTTAACTCACGATTCTCATATTGTGCTTTTTTTTTTTCCAGTCAACACTTCCTAAAAAGAAAATTTTAAATAGATTCAGGGACACTAAAAGAGATTTGAATAAATGGGAATCTAGTAGAGTTTCTTGAACATTAAAACTCAACTTGACAAAAATATATTTATAAATTAATCTATAAACTTAGTGCAACCCCAGTGAAAAATGCCAAAATTATTTTTAAAGGGAGACATACAAAAGTAGCCAGAAAAAAAGTATAAAATTGTAATGTTATTTTTCAGTTATGCTATAATTTAAAAGATTCTAAAATTTGAAAATTGCCTTTTTCTGCAAGGATAGGGGAGAACGTGCTGGGAATCAATAGATTCTTCACTAGATGTACTTGCATTACTATGGAAAAGGATCATTTATGTTGCTATTAGTTATCTACAATGTCCAGAGTTGTGAAATAGCTCAAAGACATGGAAAGGCTGAGATAACCTGGTGAACTAGGCAAAATACTCGTTAATCTTTTCCTGTTCATTCCCAAGTTTTAACAAAATTTTCTGGTAGTTCCCCCACCTTGTAATCATAATAATCTTGAAAAAAAAAAAAAACTTTCACAAAATAAATCTGACTCATTGGATTTGACTTTTTAATTTATTATAAGTGAAGCAAGCATGTTAATTTACTATACAGGCCTCCTTAAGTTTGCTTTGCCAAATGAAGAGTCATACAAAATTAATTTTTATTTGGAAATTTTCAAAAGGAAACTTAGATTGGACTTTTTAAGGCCTTTGTTATTGGGAATCCTGCTTTTGAACTGTGGTGTTGAAGAAGACTCTTGAGAATCCCTTGGACTGCAAGGATATCCAGCTAGTCCATCCTAAAGGAAATCAGTCCTGAATATTCATTGGAAGGACAGATGCTGAAGCTGAAACTCCAATACTTTGGCCACCTGATGCGAAGAACTGACTTATTTGAAAAGACCCTGCTGCTGGGAAAGATTGAAGGCAGGAGGAGAAGGGGATGACAGAGGATGAGATGGTTGGATGGCATCACTGACTCCATGGACATGAGTTTGAGTAGGCTCTGGGAATTGATGATGGACAGGGAGGCCTGATATGCTGCAGTCCGTGGGATCGCAAAGAGTTGGACACGACTGAGTGACTGAACTGAAGCTAACAAAGCCAATAAACTCCATCAGATTTCACCTGCAGAGTCTATAAATTTGGATTAATTCCTCTCTTCTTGAGGTGCCTCAACTGATGTGAGACTACTGGCCTTATTTATCTATTGTGTAATTAATCAGAACAGAACTCCTTTAAGAGACTTCATGATGTTAATACCCTTGTAGGTTAGAAAAAGAATGTGTGTGTGTGTGCATGCTCAGTATTGTCTGACTCTTTTCAACTCTGTCGACTGTAGGCTGCCAAGCTCCCCTGTCCATGGAGTTTTCCAGGCAAGAATACTGGAGTGGGTTGCCATTTCCTTCTCCAGGGTATCTTCCTGACCTGGGGATTGAACCTGAGTTTCTTGAGTCTCCTGCACTGGCAGGCGGATTCTTTTACCTCTGTGCCACCTGGAAACATTATACATTCACAAAAATAAGTAGAAGCCTTTCTGAATTACAGACACATAGGCATATGGATGGAGAGCTTAGTGCTTCAATTCCAAAATTTCAGCCACCAGTCAAGAGTTGACACAAAAATACCAAAGCACTCTGATCTAGACATAAAAAAACTGTTCTCCTTCCCAGTGAGTACAACTTCTTTGCTGGCTTGAGCTCAAAATAGACAAATGACAAGCCAAACAAACAAATTTTCTGTCTTCTCTATCTCAACAGTAGCAACAACAACAACAACAAAAAGATTTCCATAATCTGTTAATGCAGTTTTGGAGATTATCAAAATGGTCATACATTCAAACCCAAATCCTAATTTTGCTGAAACCAGTGGGGAATGATTGATCAGTCATAAATGAAACATATCCACACACAATTAGTGGAAATTAGACACAAACAAACAAACTAGAGAAGTGGAAAGTCAGGAAAGTTCAAGACCTATTGCCATTTGGCATTCATCCCTAGGAGCAACAATAGTATGTGCCAGGCCTCAAGCCATTTACTTAGTTGTTTCAGATGAATTCAGTGAGGATCTTGGTGGAGGACCTCCAGAAAGATCATTTACTGAAAAAAAGAAAAGTAAAATCATGACTCCAATACAAATGTAAAATGAACATGTGTTGAGATTTTATTTAACTCATTTATTGAGAGAACCAATAAAGAAGATATCACGATTAGTTCCTCATTCCCAGTAATTAAAAAAACAAAACAAAACAAAACACCCCAAACTCAGAATGGAGTCTCATTGTCTGACTTAAATCATTTATGCCCATAGTTGAACTGATTGTGTGGATCACAACAAACTGTGGAAAATTTTTAAGAGATGAGAATACCAAACCACCTTACCTGCCTCCTGGAAAACCTGTATGCAAGTCAAGAAGAAGCAACAGTTAGACCCTTACATGGAAAAACAGACTGGTTCAAAATTGGGAAAGGAGTTCATCAAGGCTGCATGTTGTCACGCTGCTTATTTAACTTCTATGCAGAGGGCTGCATGAGAAATGCCAGGCTGGGCAAGCACAAGCTGTAATCAAGATTGCCAGGAGAAAATATCAATAGCCTCAGATATGCAGATGACATCACCCTTGTGAGCAGAAAACGAAGAGTAACTAAAGAGCCTCTTGATGAAAGTGGAAGAGGAGAGTGAAAAAGCTGGCTTAAAACTCAACATTCAAAAATTAAGATCATGGCATCTGGTCCTATCACTTCATGGCAAATAGTTGGGGAAACAACGGAAACAGTGACAGACTTTATTTTCTTGGGCTCCAAAATCACTGCAATGACTGCAGCCATGAAATTAAAAGATGTTTGCTTCTTGGAAGAAAAGCAATGACAAACCTAGACAGTGTATTAAAAAGCAGAGATGTTACTTTGCCAACAAAGGTCCATATAGTCAAAGCTGTGGTTTTACCAGTAGTCATGTGAAAACTGGACAATAAAAAAGGCGCCAAAGAATTGATGCCTTAGGACTGTAGTGCTGGAGAAGACTCTTGAGAGTTGCTTGGACAACAAGGAGATCAAACCAGTCAATCCTAAAGGATATCAACCCTGAATATCATTGGAAGGACTGATGCTGAAGCAGAAACTCCAATACTTTGACCACCTGATGCAAAGAGCCGACTCATTGGAAAGGACTCATGCTGGGAAAGATTGAAGGCAGAAGGAGAAGGGGATGGCAGAGGATGAAATGGTTGGATGGCATCACTGACTCAATGGACATGAGTTTAAGCAAGCTCTGGGAAATAGTGAAGGACAGGGAAGCCTGGCGTGCTTCAGTCCACGGGGTCACAAAGAGTTAGACATGACTGAGCAACCAAACAACAAAAACTACTACGTTCCAGGGAATGGAATTCTCTGTCCATGTTTAGGTCTGTGCCCAGAGATGGACTGAGAATGGGGGATTGGTGACTCCTCAACAAAAAATTAGGGCATTGTTATTCACAGTAAGAAAGGAGGATGGATGCTGGGCATACTGCAGACTTAGGAACCTAGTTTGTTTACTGTATGTAGGCCATATAAAAATGGAAGGTCTGATTAAGAAAAATTGTGGTTGTACATTTGACCAAACTTGGCAAAAGGATACATATGAGTGTAAAATATGTCAGTCTTGTAGCCTGTGGATCTAGAATGATGATGGAAGTCATAATAAAAATGGAGAACACAAAGAGCAGATATAGGGATAAGGTGAACAGCACAGTATAAACACATTAAGATGAACTGGGACTTTGGTATATTTCCAGGCTTAGTTAAAGAAACTAATAGAGCAGGGAAGGGTCACATAAAAAAGGAAGGATAATTGATGGGGCAAGAGCTCAGCAGAGATGAGGGTTAAATGGAAGGTGTTGCAAACAGGTCAGTATGCTTTTTCTCCAGAAACAAAAGGGAATGGTCAGAGGATAGCTAAAGATATGGAAACCTTTTGAAAAGGAAGGGAGAGGAGTTGAGGAAGTTCACATAGGATGACTTCAAATTCCATAGGAGACAGAGGTGGATTTACCTTGAATCTAATGAAACTTAACACTTCAGAACCCCTAAGTTTCATGGGTTCCTCCCTTTTCTAGCAATGTGTTGACATGTTTTTGTAAGATTTGCAAAAGTACAATATTTAACTGTATTTGGTTAAGATTGCTATCTCTTTCCATTTAAGATTTCTGTTTGTCACATTTTTGTCTCATGTGGATTGGCATTGGAGAGTGGAGAGCATTTTGAAGGTCTGGCTACAGGGAAGTTAGTTGGGGATATATTTAATTTGGTTTAGTGGTGTATATTCCTTTGTTCTCAGTCACTTCTGTGTATAGGTAAGTCCCATTTGTAGCAAACCTAGTGTACAAATGACATCCAGGAATACTCCACAGCCCACTGAGCTGAACTAACCCTTCATCATGACATGAATGTATGGAGCCAAAAGTCACAACGTTAAATGAACATTTTCAACAGTGCTTGGCATCAGAAGTGTGTGGATAGTGGAGGTGAAACAAAGTTTGAAAAGTAAGGAGTCGTAATCTATAGAAATTTCTTCCATACCCCATAGCTTATATATGAAAGAAACTTAGTAGAGGTTTCCCTCAATTTGACAGTGATCCTAAAAATTTTCTTCATATCACCAGTAACAGAATCAGGAAAATGAAAGAAATTTTTCTAAAATATCAATTTAAAAAACCTACAAATTTTGATTAACTCTGCTAAGGGAAAGATAATGATCTTTCTGTTCTCTCTATAAAAAGTGATATTATGAAGTCATCGCCATATGAAGAGATGATCACAGAGTATGCAGGCAAAAAAATTGTAAGAAAAATATAGAGATATGTCAGGCAGTTAATTACTAAAAATGTTGTGTAATTTTCCTGTATATTATGATGATTTATTTTCCCCTTAAAATTTTATGCTTTATGGTTTTTTAAATGAATACAAAATATTATATTCATGATTTTGTATTCTTTTCCTTAAAAAATCCTTCTCCCCAAATTGTATAAACTTCAGACTTCACAAAATCTCTTGGGAAATTAGGTCATCTGTGCATTTGGGGGTGGGATGTGAGTTTCCATCTGATTTCTTAAAGACAGTGGGAAAAGTCTGGAGTGATGATTGTAAAATGAGCTGAGAGTCAGCTGAGGAAGAGAGTAGCTCTGGGGCACCAGCTGAGGCTATATATCCCATGTTCATTTTTTGATATGGTTAATACTGGACAGGGATCCCTGGTAAAACAGCATATCACCAATTACAGGTTTTGAGTGAGCAGTGATCAGTGTCAGATTTAAGATTTTAAAAATGGATTTGACAGCTGATAGAATAGCTATAGCTAACTCCTCTGGCTGAATCTCATGAATCCTTTGATGATTCACTAACATATGCTCCTGAGATGGTCTCACCTTTCATTGTGCTTTTGCTCATCTGTTACTGACTTATCTCTTGTTGTCATACCTTCACTTATGGTGTTTGGATTCAGTTTGGGAGTCATTCACCCTTGTGGTTCCTCTGACACACCTCTCTGCATAGCCTTCTCCATGGGGACAGGTCTCTTTCCTCTCTTGGTGTTATCTGAAAGCAGGCCTGTGGTCTGAGCTTAATTACTGAAAGTGAGTGTGTGGTTGTAAATAGGAAACAGTAGTAGACTGAAAAATAATAAGTGGTTATCACAAGGATGGAACTGGTGTCATTTCTGGTGACAGTTTGAAACTACATCACAAGTAACTGATATTACTAATAATTTGTTTTTACTAACTATGGAATGTTTGTGAATGACTTACATGATGATAAATTAGAGCTGATTTAATATCATTCTTACCTGGATTTTGCTGTACTTCTCTTTAAGTGAGAGAGAAAGTAGTAGAATTATAGTTGGATGGGCTTCCCTGGTGCCTCAGCAATGAAGGAGATGTGGGTTTGATCCCTAGGTCAGGAAGATCCCCTGGAGAAGGAAATGGCAACCCACTCCATTTTTCTTGCCTGGGAAATCCTGTGGAGAGAGGAGCCTGGTGGGCTACAGTCTGTGGGGTTGCAAAGAGTCAGACATGACTAAGCGTGTACCCACTTACACGATCCTGCACTGGTGAAGTGACCTCAGGTGTACATCAACTATCGTGGGAGTGAGATAGAAAGGCGGTAAGGATTGCTAGACTGAAGATGCTATACACAGAAAGATGCTGCAGCTCTTGTGTATGTCACTCTCAAATTTGCCCTCCTTTGGCTCCAAGGCTCTCTGAATGAAAGAGGGGGGATATTTATCTCAGGGAGTAATCTTCTGTGCAGAAGGCAATTTGGTCCACACACAGGGCAGAAACCAAAGTAGCTGTATGGCCCTGAACAAGTCATTTAGCTTTTCCCAACTTTAGTTCCCCACCTGGAAAGTTGAGTTGTGTCCTGTGAAATACCTAATTCACAGGCTTTTTGTGAGAACCAAAGGAGATTGTGACTTTTGCTGTGAATACTATTTGTAGAGATTTGGTAGCAAGTCCATTGAAACTAAAGGTCTCAGAAAAAGACAACCTGTTAAGCCCTTAACTCCTAAGTCTTTTCCTCCACTCCTCCCACACATAGGCACACATGCTCAGTGAATCATTCACCCCTTTCCTGCTCAAGTCTCTGCTTCCCAAGTTCTCCAACACACCACATTCTAAACAAAAACCATTAGGAAATTTTAGATGGGTTGAGACCCCCAGCAGGGCTGGGCCCCATTTTTGGTAACATGTTGATATGATGCTATTTGAGAATTAGTTCTGAAACTCATTACTTTTCCCCTAAATGGAATTTTTCCTAGAAGGCCATAAAAATAGAAGGGATTAAACTTTTTACTAGGTTGATCAGGTTACATGCATCCTCTGGCCTGATACATCACAAACAAGAAAATAATAAAAGGCATTTAAATAGAGACTTTCTGCCAGAGGTCTTCTCAACACATCATAAAACATTAGAAGATGACAAGTAAGAGATTGGAATCAGCCGTGCCTATAAACTAGCACTCACTCACAGCCTGTACATTCAGGGTGGGAGAAAACTTGAAGGGTATGAGGGATTGCATAAACAGGCCTTGTGAGCCAGCGGGAATGGCTGTTTGGCTGTTCTAGTGCCCTCCTACCAAGGAAAATCAGACCCTGTTTTGCTCGTGGCTGCTCTGACCAGCAGCTTCAGGCTTCATCTGGTCCTGATACTAAGGGCATTCTAAATGCTGGGCATGACATATTATCTAGCGCCTAAAGCTTTGAAAATTCAATCTTTGAGAAGACAAGGCTGGAAGAATGATTTTTATCATTTTATCAGTAAAAGTGGTGATTTCCTTTGGAGGGAGTTGAAAAGTTCAGATTGTGACAATATCTCAGCCGTCATTCAGTGTACATTTGTGGAGCTAGAATAGAGAGTGATCCTGCCTCCCATTGCAACTTAGCACTCTACGTTGCCTGTATTTTATCATAGACTTTACCACTGACTTGTCTCCCCAGTCTAGATGCAAATCTATTGAGTGCCTGATTTATTAGGGTTCAATAAATGTTTTCCTTTTTTTTTTTTTTTTTTTTTAACAGTGAAGCACTCAAGTTTATTTGATAATTTTATTTTAACCTTCCATTCGGGACTTGACCCCATGGACATGTCCTCTCTAAGGCATATGGGTTTGATCTCCTTTTTCCTATTACATCCTCCTATCGTGTCTCTTATTTTCTGAATGCTCAGCTCTCTGGTACTAATAGAATTATCCTTTCTAAAACTGTAAATTCTTGTTTTCTTTCTGTGTTTCCCTTTGGATAGTTTCTCCTCCTATGTCTTCAAGTTCATTAACCTTTTCTTCTTTTTTTTTCATTTATTTTTATTAGTTGGAGGCTAATTACTTTACAATATTGTGGTGGCTTTTGCCATACATTGACATGAATCAGCCATGGATTTACATGTGTTCCCCATCCCAATCACCCCTCCCGCCTCCCTTCCCATCCCATCCCTCTGGGTCTTCCCAGTGCACCAGCCCTGAGCACTTGTCTCATGCATCCAACCTGGGCTGGTGACCTGTTTCACCCTTGATAGTATACTTGTTTCAATGCTATTCTCTCAGAACATCTCATCCTCGCCTTCTCCCACAGAGTCCAAAAGTCTGTTCTGTACATCTGTGTCTCCTTTTCTGTTTCGCATATAGGGTCATCATTATCATCTTTTTAAATTCCATATATATGTGTTAGTATACTGTATTGGTCTTTATTTTTCTGGCTTACTTCACTCTGTATAATGGGCTCCAGTTTCATCCATCTCATTAGAACTGATTCAAATGAATTCTTTTTAATGGCTGAGTAATATTCCATTGTGTATATGTACCACAGCTTCCTTATCCATTTGTCTGCTGATGGGTATCTAGGTTGCTTCCATGTCCTGGCTATTATAAACAGTGCTGTGATGAATATTGGGGTGCACATTGTCTCTTTCAGATCTGGTTTCCTCAGTGTGTATGTCCAGGATTGGGATTGCTGGGTCATATGGCAGTTCTATTTCCAGTTTTTAAAGGAATCTCCACACTGCTAACAAGAATGAAAGGGGAAATTAACAATAACACAATAATAGTGGGAGACTTTAATACCCCACTTACACGTAAGGATAGATCAACTAAACAGAAAATTAACAAGGAAACACAAACTTTAAATGACACAATGGACCAGCTAGACCTAATTGATATCTATAGGACATTTCACCCC